>NC_047504.1:2983536-3006430 GCF_902827115.2 Pseudochaenichthys georgianus
CGCACACAAGAAAACATACAAAACACAATCAAATGAAGAAAACATCTTCACCAATTTGACATGTGCAGCATTGAGCTGCACATGTCAAAGCACAACAAATGAAACTGTTTCCAGGGGAAACTAAAAAAGTGCTGTGTCAAGAACCCCCTTAACAAGGTTTTGAAACATTATCTTAACAATATACAAAACATGTAGTTGTACAAAGTGGGCTCAGGCAAAACATATGAAAAAGGTCACTGTTGCTAGGCACCATAACTACCAAGTATTTCCTCTGAACTGCAAGTTGAAGAAACACCTTTGTATACACTTAGGCTACAAGTTTGTTGCACAATGCATGGACTTTTGGAGACATCTTCAGGACATTTAGCTCAAGAAAGAGCTTCTGAAATACTTCAAAAGTGTATTTCATCTTCGGTGGATAACTTAAGTTCATTGCATATATGAAGCCTGTGAGCAGAAGGCAAGCCTTTGACACACATCTGCAGTCATCAAGAACCTCACTTCCCTCGATGATGATGGACACATCGGCAGGGCCTTCGTGTGCTGCACTTCCACGGAGGACAACTATTTTCATGACGTGCTCAGCGTAGTCCTCTCTGACGAATTCTTTGCTCACATCCTGTCAAAACATGTGAATCGGTGATGAGATACACTATACTGTACATGTTTTCTTTGAAGTGACTGAATATGCAAAATGTCATTCATTAGGTTAAAGTGGCCATTTAATAGGGCTGAACTACCAATCAAAATGTTATCGAAACTGCAATATTGCCTACAACAATTTTCAAATCGCAGCAGGTGCGATATTTGTAAAAGGAAAAATGTAAAGAAAACCTTTTTGTTTGCTACAAATCCTCGCAAAAATCACACCATGATCATTTAAAAATGTTTCAATGAAAATGAGAATAATGATGATAATTTCCTGATATCGCAATTGCAATATCAGTTAAAATAATTGCAATTACATTTTTTTTTTATTATCGTTCAGCCCTAGTATTTAACCAACTATTGATGTTATAGTTCCTTTCCTTTTGTAGATAAAGACGGGGTAAGTTATGTAGGGAATTTGTAGTCACTTTTATTTCTTGGTTTAAAAAAGCTGCTCTGTTCCAAGCAGGAAGTAAAAGCTAGTATAGTACTGGATTCAGTTTAGCGAAAATGAGGTGGGATCGGGGGTTTAAAGGCTCACATCTTCAATTCTACTGAAAACCAAATTATGAATCAGAATGTAAAAAAAGATCATTAGAGAAAGAATGAAAAAAAGAATGAATGGAATAAAGTAAAATGTTTGCTTTTATTTTAAATATATTAAATACCAATTTATTTCATCTAAATGTTAACTTAATTAAAAGGACATGCCTTTTCCACATACTGGCATGAGTAGTGCTGCGTACCTGGACTCACATTCAGGTTCAGGTCCGGACTCAAGTCCAGAGGTTCAGGTTCAGGTCCGGACTTATAAGTCCGGACCTGAACCCATGGCTTGTGTGAAGTTGTGTGAGTAACTAAAGTGAACTTATTGTGAGCTAATTATCAATTGAACATTAACTCATAATCAACTCAAATTCAAACTCGTCAGGTTTATTGTGCTCCCTTCCAACTTGTGTCTACATTTCTCTACAAAGTACAAATGTAAAAAAAACACTTTTTTCCACTTAGTCTACAAATGACTTATGACAGCAACTACAGTGAACTACTACAAAGTTCAAACATGTATTTCATTTACCAAACTAAAGTAACCAAACAGTCCCTGAGCTGACTGAGCCTCAATCCCTAAAACGTTGCTGAAAGGTAGAGTGTAGAGTAGACTATACGCATTACACTGTTACACACCTACTATACAGTATACACTACACTGTAGTGACTGTACAGTCAGAGTGTACTGTACTGTCTGTACACCATGTCTTTTCTACAACTCTACATGTTTACATTAAACAGTACATACTACATACATAGTGATGTACATACATACTGTTAGAAATTAAAATCAATGTTGATATGGCGTAATTTTGAATTAAATACACTATTTAATTTAAATCAGTTTTATTCTGAAAATCCGGAAGTTCACACTATTTACTTAATACTTTTATTCTGAAAAGTCTTCACTTCCGGTTAGCATTAGCATGTGGCGAAACGCTACGTTTTCAAACCGTGAATCGAAGGTGAAATGACATGTGATGTTGTACACTGAGCACACTGGGATTAGCACTCATTTATTGACACTGAATAACGTTTATCAGGGAATGTTTAAATAACCACAGACACCAGAATATACGTAAGTGCCAGTTTTTTTGCGAGTCCAAGTACCGGTTCCTGACGTTCCGGTTTTAACCGGACTTGAACCGAAACTTTTTACAAGTCCAGTACCGGTTCGGCGTACCGGTACGCAGCACTAGGCATGAGTCACTAACTTGTAGAGATATCCATGTACAACAATCATCAGAACATTTACCTGGTAGTCTTTGATGAGTTCCTCTGGAGACTCTCCAAGGAACTCCATCAAGCAGCGGATGATGGCATCTCGTCTATCTTCTACATGTAGCTGTTAAAACAGACAAGTACATTATTGTAGAGAGAAAGCAAAAGATGTTGCGTAATGGTCAATTGAACCTGCTACAAAATAAGGCACCAACTAGGTGCAAGGATGCAAAGCAGGATCAAGCTGTGCATACAAATGAGTTGATACACATTTAACTTAAAACATCCTATGATGAGCCAAATGAAACCCAGGGTCAGTTGGGTAGATGCCCTGCTGGCTTTGGGTCTTGGTCAGGCCGGCCAGATCATTACATCATTATTATTATTATTATTATTATTATCTTTTCTCAGTGAATAAGAGCCCAACATACATTGATCGATTGCAATTGTATGAATTTTACACTTTACCTGACTGAGTGAATCCAGCAGGGGTCTTATTTTTGTGCCTGCAACTCCGCCTTTTGTCCCAAAGATCTCCTGCCGTTTTTGGGTGTAAAAGTCCAGTTTGGTCAAAAAGGTTGGCTCGAGATGAATTGTTGTAATCCTTTGGAACTCCTCTTTGATCTGAAACAACAAGGTGATAAAAACATTAAATGTTTAAACGAACAAGGGCAATCTGTATAAAGACAAGGGACTGAGTTGCAGCGTCCACCATTTACATGTTTTAGCCTGTAGTGCTTTAACAATCCTGTCCTTTTGTTAGATTCAAAGCTACATGTTTTGCACACCCATCTAGTGGAATCTGAAAAAAACACAAATGAATTCAATCTTTAAACCTCTTGAAACTAAACCATGTTACAAAAACATTTATATGTCAACTTAAACTTCTAACAGTACTGAGTTGATGAACTTACTCTGCATTAGCTATCGAAGACGAAATTGCTGAATGACTCAATTTCCCTTGGTAACCTGTGAAATATATAGAAAGTACATTAGAAATGAATTATGTAAATGACAGAACTTACTGTCTTGCAATTTATTGCTTAAATATGAACACAACAATATACATTCAGAGCCATTTTTATCATGTAAAATGTTATTTAAAAAATAATTAATAGTCAACTCTAATGTCTAACACTTAATGTGGAGAAAGAGATGTCCTGGATGGGTTGATTGTGCGTTGATCTGTTGGTAATGCCTCGGGGTTCCGGTGGGCATGTAAACAAATGCATAATGCTACGCTATACTTTGCGGCTTCACCCGGTTGCATAGCGACGCTTATTGTTTAGGTATTTTAATAAGCAGGTAGTCCTATCATTAGCTAGAACTAGCTGCATCTGATCGATATGGACATAAACGCGAGTGAAGTCTACTCTGAAGGGAGAGAGAGATCAGCTGCTGCTGACGAGTCGACACGCAGCTCTGTATGATCACCTGCAGCGGTGAGCGGAACAAAACACACACTTCAGGTTACAATATTATACGTAGCTATTTTAATTACCTCTCAAACTACCTAAAATAGTAATATATATGTTTAGTTTTACTGTCGGGTCACTCATTACTGATCCTCGAGCTGCTGATACTGGCGGGCTGTCAGAAGAGGGAGAGCACTCCATTTATTATTCCCGTGTTATTGTAAATTTCTGTTCACTTTTGAATAATGTAGTTAATCTACTATAATTGGTTTGTTTAATATCGAATCATTTCAATTTGTTTTAAAGCTCAATAAATAACAAAGAAGACCTTTGACCGGCACTCATTTTGTCTGGAAGATTTAAACTTTAACGGACATGTTGACCGGCGAAAAAATATTCTAACAGGAACTCACATACAACTTGTCACTGCATTCAAGGCTAATCAATACTCAAAGTAATAATAACGTAATAATACTTTTATCCAAAATACAACCGTTCAATACATTGACAGACCTGCCTCTACACGGGAACGTTTGCGTTTATGCACAGTACGCGTGTTCTAAAAAGTCTTCCGTTCACACGCATTTGTTTAATTTAACGTGTCTGTTCAGACGAGACCGCTCGACCCGCTGTAGTACATATGCCAGGCCTGTAAGTGGCGCTGCTGCCGCCACAAAATATACCAAAAACAGTGAAGAAGACCCGGAGCATGGTTGCCCTTCTGTTTATGCCCCGCGGTGGATTTAGCAACATGTACTAGTTCATGTAATTCTCCATGTCCACTTGTTGCTGGTGGTTGTGGTAGAGGAGCTGTAGATTGTTCACTAACATCGGTAGCACGGTCGAGCTGTAGATGGTGTACTAACATCTGTAGAATGGTCAGTAGCAGTAGCGTTAGCAGTAGCACTGACAGTAGCACTGACAGTAGCTCTCGTGTAAACGGAGTCTCAGAGCTCACAGCTCCTCAGATCTGTTCAGAAACTAGACAAAAGTGAAACAAGTACAAACCACAGACTTGTCAAAGCATTAATTCATGGTTTTTACTAACCGGTATCAGTATGTTGTTACGGGCCGGGACAAACCAAACTGCGCTACGTGCTGCACTGGAAAAGCGCCAACAGTGAATCCATGGAGGCAAACACACTCACCTTTTAAATCGCGCTGTTCATATGTCATTGCAAATATAATATTCCTTGACCACTTTGTCCTTCTCTAGGCTGCAGTGAAACTGACCGCATCACGTAGCGTCGCACATACTGTTGAGTATTTCTTTTGTTGAGCTGGAGCCATGAACACCCCCCTCTCCCGAAATAAAAAACTATTCAAATTGTTAAGAAGTGCGCCAGTGCCATAGTTTCCATTATAAACGGCGAATGTTGTCGGAGTCGAGAACTTTGAAGTTTCAAATAAGCCTTTAAAAAAAAATATATTACATCTGATGTGTGGAACTTGCATGACACCGGGCTAAGTTTGCTAGCACGATAACGAGCTAGTTAGCCAGCTATTCTGTCGGCTAATGTTAGCTAACTTGGCCTTACATTTTTAATAACCAAATACTGACTTCAGCTGACAAGCTAATAGGAATGTAACAAGTTAACCAAGCACATAAACATACTCACATGACTCCACATCGATGAATATTCAAATGAAATGGTCGACCAAGCAGTCTTCAAGTTCCACTCAAATGTCAACCTTCTGAGTGGACTGTCCGTGCTTGACTGCGGGGACAATGTGCGCGGGAAATACTCTCCCCTGACGTCACCCACAGTTAACTCGCATTTCCCATGTACATTTCAATAGCTTTAACAGGTTGTACAGTAATACAATAATTTAGGTAATATTTACTTAGTGCTATTGTTAAAATTCACTTATGAAAATGAAGATTAAAAATTACTTAGAAACACAAGTAACACATTAAATAAAAGGAGACATTTTGAGTAAAATTACTGAAATAGTAATGTATTGTAGAATTTAAACATATAATCAAAGTAATATTTACAAAGCCAAAAAGTCCTTTTTTTCAGTGCTGGTGTGTGTGTGTGTGTGTGTGTGTGTGTGTGTGTGTGTGTGTGTGTGTGTGTGTGTGTGTGTGTGTGTGTGTGTGTGTGTGTGTGTGTGTGTGTGTGTGTGTTGACTCTGTAATTAGGGATTTTGGATGCAGTCAAGCGGAAATGACTTATTTTCAGCCCCTGTTTGACCTATTAACTGTAGCAGGGAGACAGAGGACGGCACAGAGACAGTTCTCACACACACACACACACACACACACACACACACACACACACACACACACACACACACACACACACACACACACACACACACACACACACACACACACACACTTTCTGTTTTGCAGTCTGATGGGAAAATATGCTTCAGTTTTAATCAGCACAGCTGTCTTCACTCATTACTGCGACTCAAAGCTTCAATCTGCACAGAGCTACTGTAGCACAATGCATCATGTGGACAATGGCTGCAGTCCACTATGAGCTAGGACTTATATAATGCACAGCTACAATAGACAATCTGTTCAATGGTCGCAACACTACTCAAATTCAGTCCACAGAGAGTACAAATATGTCCACTTTCTGGTTGAAACTGCAATCCTGAAAATATCAGAAATGTTTTTGTTTTGTTTCTTTCTGTCAAGTGGGAACTAAGTTTTTGTATTTTCCTACAATGCAGTTATGACGAGAGACCAGGAGGAGAAATTGTTATGGCAAAGAGAGAGAGAGAGAGAGAGAGAGAGAGAGAGAGAGAGAGAGAGAGAGAGAGAGAGAGAGAGAGGAGACGAGAAGAGAGAGAGAAGAGAGAAAGAGAGATGAGATCTAGAGCTTCTCTCTCTCTCTCTCTCGGAGATAAGAGCATATATAGAGAGCGAGAGATAGACTGAGAGAGCAGAGAGAGAGAGAGAGAGAGAGAGAGAGAGAGAGAGAGAACACCGGAGATCTTTGTTGTTAGCTTCTGGTGCTAGCGAGCTACGCTAACGGGTATAAGGACCTTTTTCAACAACAAGGTGGAGGAGAGTCCTCACTTTAGTCTAAATTGTCTCAGTGGGACTCAAACAGTTTGGTCACGATTAATGTAAACAATTATTTCCGAGGCACACCTTCATATGATCATTATAGGTATACAAAAATAAGAGAATAAATGAAAACAGGTATGAAATACTATGACAGTAAAACAAGAATAAAGTTTAAAAGGGGAGTGATTTGTAAAATATCCATAAAGAAAAAGTAAATCTGTTTACAGTTCTGTTTCATCTGGGTGCTGAGAGATGAATCCATCTCTTAATGTTGCTCTCAAAGTGCACCAGATTGATGAATTTAACTTCAATATTTTTTTTTTTTAAATCTTCCTGGGGGAGCATGCCCCCGGACCCCCCTGGAGGATGTTAGGTCCACACACCACCTATAAAAATAGCACTTTACCCCTGCTTACAGGGTAAGTCGGGGGGGGGGCCCGACTTTTTTTTTTCTCCAAAAGGGGGGCCTGGCAGAACAAGTTTGAGAACCACTGCTCTACAATCCAGAATCTTCCATGAGTCAGCTCTTCCTGCAGATGTCTCACATTAAACACGCCAGGAGAGGCACAGATTACAGCCTTTGACTCTTTAAGACGTTTCATGTGAAACATCTGTGATTCAGCAGGAGAGCGGCAGACACTTCATTCAACCTGGTGGTAGCACATGCAAATAAAGAACACGTTAAAAGAACCAATAAGGTGGACTTTTCCATGAGGCATTTGCACGAGACGAGACGAGAGGAGAGGAGACGAGACGAGAGGAGAGGAGACGAGAGGAGATGAGATGAGAGGAGATGAGAGGAGAGGAGAAGAGAGGAGATGAGATGAAAGGAGATGAAAGGAGAGGAGAGGAGATAACGAGCAAAAGAAACGACTTCCCAATCAGAATTAGACCTTTGGAAGAAGTGTGAATGAACCTGAATGAGTCTGCGTTCATCAAGTCACTGAACAGCACTCCCAGCTGGGGGCGGGGCAACACTCCAGCAGAGGAACACTTTACATGAGGCACAGACAGGGGGGGAACACTTTACATGAGGCACAGACAGGGAGGAACACTTTACATGAGGCACAGACAGGGAGGAACACTTTACATGAGGCACAGACAGGGAGGAACACTTTACATGAGGCACAGACAGGGAGGAACACTTTACATGAGGCACAGACAGGGAGGAACACTTTACATGAGGCACAGACAGGGGGGGAACACTTTACATGAGGCACAGACAGGGAGGAACACTTTACATGAGGCACAGACAGGGAGGAACACTTTACATGAGGCACAGACAGGGAGGAACACTTTACATGAGGCACAGACAGGGGGAGGAACACTTTACATGAGGCACAGACAGGGGGAGGAACACTTTACATGAGGCACAGACAGGGAGGAACACTTTACATGAGGCACAGGGAGGGAGGAACACTTTACATGAGGCACAGCCAGGGAGGAACACTTTACATGAGGCACAGACAGGGGGGAACACTTTACATGAGGCACAGACAGGGAGGAACACTTTACATGAGGCACAGACAGGGAGGAACACTTTACATGAGGCACAGACAGGGAGGAACACTTTACATGAGGCACAGACAGGGAGGAACACTTTACACGAGGCACAGACAGGGAGGAACACTTTACACGAGGCACAGACAGGGAGGAACACTTTACATGAGGCACATACAGGGGGGGAACACTTTACATGAGGCACAGACAGGGAGGAACACTTTACATGAGGCACAGACAGGGGGAGGAACACTTTACATGAGGCACAGACAGGGAGGAACACTTTACATGAGGCACAGACAGGGGGAGGAACACTTTACATGAGGCACATACAGGGGGAGGAACACTTTACATGAGGCACAGACAGGGAGGAACACTTTACATGAGGCACATACAGGGGGAGGAACACTTTACATGAGGCACAGACAGGGGGAGGAACACTTTACATGAGGCACATACAGGGGGAGGAACACTTTACATGAGGCACAGACAGGGAGGAACACTTTACATGAGGCACAGACAGGGGGAGGAACACTTTACATGAGGCACATACAGGGGGGAACACTTTACATGAGGCACAGACAGGGAGGAACACTTTACATGAGGCACAGACAGGGGGGGAACACTTTACATGAGGCACAGACAGGGAGGAACACTTTACATGAGGCACAGACAGGGAGGAACACTTTACATGAGGCACAGACAGGGGGGGAACACTTTACATGAGGCACAGGGAGGGAGGAACACTTTACATGAGGCACAGACAGGGGGAGGAACACTTTACATGAGGCACAGACAGGGAGGAACAGAGAATGGAAATGGGTGTGACACGTTGGAATTTAAATAGAGACCTTCAAACATAAAGCTGTTTCCCAAATAAAGACCTGGTGGTCTCTCTAGCTGGTATTTACAGGACTGCACTCTCTGTGTGTGTGTGTGTGTGTGTGTGTGTGTGTGTGTGTGTGTGTGTGTGTGTGTGTGTGTGTGTGTGTGTGTGTAATATTCACTGCAGTTAGGTTTCAGACAATCAGGTTCTACTGACTGCCTCTCCAATCACCGGTTGGTTGCTGCTCTCCACCCTCTGAGAGGGCCGGGGTGTCAGCATAAAAGCCAAGTTAATAATATGTAATTCTCCTAAAACTGCTCCCATCTGCCACACACACACACACACACACACACACACACACACACACACACACACACACACACACACACACACACACACACACACACACACACACACACACACACACACACACACACACACACACACACACACACACACCACACACACACACACACACACACACACACACACACACACACACACACACACACACACACACACACACACACACACACACACACACACACACAAAGCTACTTAAAGCTGTAGGAAGCGAAAGCAGCGTTTTTAATATTTTTAATCAAACCCTAAAAATATGCTACAAGAGCTTGACTCCTTTCCTCTCACACACACCACCTAAAGTGTGTAAAGAAGAGCTTGACTCCGTTCCTCTCACACACACACACCACCTAAAGTGTGTAAAGAAGAGCTTGACTCCGTTCCTCTCACACACACACACCACCTAAAGTGTGTAAAGAAGAGCGTGCACTATTTAAAGTTGAGGATTGGGGGAGCTGCAGAAGACGGGACAAAAGGACTGATGACCCAGCAGGCAGATAATCAGCTCTGAACAAAAGGCTTGGAGAAGAAGACGGAGCGGAGAACAGATCCATGAGAGACGTTCTTTCACCAGCAGGAAACACACTATAATAATACAGCTTGAGGGATAATAACAAACCTTATGTCAGAGGTGGAAAGTCACTGAAGTACACACTTGAGGTACTATTTACCTGAGTATTTTAATTTATACAACTTCAAATGTTGTGATTTTTACTCCACTACTATTATTTTACAGATGTATTCACTATCAAATTCAGATGTTGACACACAATACTTGTATAATAACAGGATTATTTTGTATAGATTAAACCATCTAACATTATGTATAAGTACCTTAAACCATGAGAGGGTTAACAGAAAAAAAAAATCAGAAGTTTTTTGTTAAATATATAAAACAGTTCCAACTTCTTAAAAGTGAAGATTTGCTGCTTTTGCTTTGAAATATTTGAATATATTTTTCTGCAGAAGTACTTTAACTCCTAATTATAATTCATAAAATGCAGTACTTTGACTTGAAATTGACAAATTTTACAGTGTGTTAGTACTTATACTCAAGTAAATAATCTGAATACTTCTTCCACCAAGTATTATCATGCTTTTAAAGTAGAGAACACTCGAGGAACTGTCCTTTGCTAAATGTTAGTATCACAGCTGAGAAAGTGATGGAGGAGCTGAGCCTCACTTACGTGTCTACCAGGCGGCTGCAGGAACACTGTGGAGTGTACTCGCTCTCTCAGCACCCCCCCACCCACCCCGCTTTGTCTCCCTAAACCAGTTCATTCTGGCTGCATTGGCCCCATTCTCTCACACACGCACGCACACGCACACACACGCGGCTTTGGGAGATTATGTAATCAGGATACAAAAAGGTAACTGTATCCTATTACAATTACATTATAAAAAGAAGTAATCAGATTACTGTTACATTTTCTTGTGGATTTTTCTTTGATAAAGAAAAAAAAATGGATTTTCTTTATGGTTAATATTTCATTCTTCTTTATTTTAAATACAAAAATACAGTCTATGCTTTTGATTTGTGAATTTAGCTTTAACAGCATTTGTAAACTAATACTGTATACATGTTAAAGTTACATAGTTACTTACACTTAAGTAAAAAACATTTTGTTATTAATTTTCTCTTGTTTTAATTTGAACTGCATTTGACATTGAGGTAATCCACAGAGTATATCTTCCTAGTCAGATTAGGTTACTGAATACACTTTGTGACATGTATAGTTTCTGTAACGGATTACATCTCTAAAGTTACCCTCCTGGTTGTCACGAGCAAATCAAATGTTAAACCCCCCCCAGTTTTGTGATTGTACAGATCCCCTGGCAGAGCCCCCAGCCCCCGCGAGGATAATCTGTCTTTAGCTTTTGTTGTTTCTTTGATCCTCGTGTATCTTATCTTATCAGACCCCACTGAATCAATTCATGCCTTTCTTTCATCTTAAACCCATGATGTGGAATTGATCTTCATCAGGGGAGAACAAGACATGAACAAATAGAAGAGAAATATTATGTTTAAGCCGTAATGTTTCACAGAAGCTTGGAGTCAGTGAGTGAACGTGCTGAGTGACCTCACTGAAAGCACCAGAAGAGGAAAGGTGAGTCCTGAAACCGTGGCTACAGTAGGAGAGAGAGAAGAGGAACAGGTGAGTCCTGAAACCGTGGCTACAGTAGGAGAGAGAGAAGAGGAAAGGTGAGTCCTGAAACCGTGGCTACAGTAGGAGAGAGAGAAGAGGAAAGGTGAGTCCTGAAACCGTGGCTACAGTAGGAGAGAGAGAAGAGGAACAGGTGAGTCCTGAAACCGTGGCTACAGTAGGAGAGAGAGAAGAGGAAAGGTGAGTCCTGAAACCGTGGCTACAGTAGGAGAGAGAGAAGAGGAAAGGTGAGTCCTGAAACCGTGGCTACAGTAGGAGAGAGAGAAGAGGAAAGGTGAGTCCTGAAACCGTGGCTACAGTAGGAGAGAGAGAAGAGGAACAGGTGAGTCCTGAAACCGTGGCTACAGTAGGAGAGAGAGAAGAGGAAAGGTGAGTCCTGAAACCGTGGCTACAGTAGGAGAGAGAGAAGAGGAACAGGTGAGTCCTGAAACCGTGGCTACAGTAGGAGAGAGAGAAGAGGAACAGGTGAGTCCTGAAACCGTGGCTACAGTAGGAGAGAGAGAAGAGGAACAGGTGAGTCCTGAAACCGTGGCTACAGTAGGAGAGAGAGAAGAGGAAAGGTGAGTCCTGAAACCGTGGCTACAGTAGGAGAGAGAGAAGAGGAAAGGTGAGTCCTGAAACCGTGGCTACAGTAGGAGAGAGAGAAGAGGAACAGGTGAGTCCTGAAACCGTGGCTACAGTAGGAGAGAGAGAAGAGGAACAGGTGAGTCCTGAAACCGTGGCTACAGTAGGAGAGAGAGAAGAGGAACAGGTGAGTCCTGAAACCGTGGCTACAGTAGGAGAGAGAGAAGAGGAAAGGTGAGTCCTGAAACCGTGGCTACAGTAGGAGAGAGAGAAGAGGAACAGGTGAGTCCTGAAACCGTGGCTACAGTAGGAGAGAGAGAAGAGGAACAGGTGAGTGCTGAAACCGGGGCTACAGTAGGAGAGAGAGAAGAGGAACAGGTGAGTCCTGAAACCGTGGCTACAGTAGGAGAGAGAGAAGAGGAACAGGTGAGTCCTGAAACCGTGGCTACAGTAGGAGAGAGAGAAGAGGAACAGGTGAGTCCTGAAACCGTGGCTACAGTAGGAGAGAGAGAAGAGGAAAGGTGAGTCCTGAAACCGTGGCTAAAGTAGGAGAGAGAGAAGAGGAACAGGTGAGTCCTGAAACCGTGGCTACAGTAGGAGAGAGAGAAGAGGAAAGGTGAGTCCTGAAACCGTGGCTACAGTAGGAGAGAGAGAAGAGGAACAGGTGAGTCCTGAAACCGTGGCTACAGTAGGAGAGAGAGAAGAGGAACAGGTGAGTCCTGAAACCGTGGCTACAGTAGGAGAGAGAGAAGAGGAAAGGTGAGTCCTGAAACCGTGGCTACAGTAGGAGAGAGAGAAGAGGAACAGGTGAGTCCTGAAACCGTGGCTACAGTAGGAGAGAGAAGTAGGTCAACTGGTTGTATTAAGACGCTCCGTGGGATCATGTTTGATTAAGCTTTGTGGAGGAGTGCAAGAGCAGCTGGCAGCGTGTCATCGTCCTGATCAAAGACCCAACACATCGTCGGAACTCAGGCTTTCATTATTCATGAGGAATTAGCCTGCACTTGTCAATGGGAAAAGGAATGGAGGTCTCACAGCAGCACACGTCCGGATGCTTTTCTCTGAGACTCACTCAGCGCAAGTAACGATGTTTACTCCATCGCAGAGCATTCTGCATCAGACTCACACACCAACATGAGCACAACGAGCG
Organism: Pseudochaenichthys georgianus; assembly: GCF_902827115.2. Taxonomy (NCBI): domain Eukaryota; kingdom Metazoa; phylum Chordata; class Actinopteri; order Perciformes; family Channichthyidae; genus Pseudochaenichthys; species Pseudochaenichthys georgianus. Next base: position 2,996,963 of record NC_047504.1, read on the forward strand.
TAGTCTAACTCTCCTCTTGCATGTGCTTATTGTTACTGGTGGGATGTAACTAAGTACATTTACTCAAACAGCAATACAAGTATTATTTTTGACAAACCTGTACTTTACTCTACTTCCATTGTATGCTACGTTATACTTCTACTCGGCTACAATTCAGAGCCTAAAGCTACTTTTTACTCCATAACACATGGAACACTATAAAATGCATTTTTATATCTATATAATATTCCTTATAAATACTTTGAAAGAGCTTCTGCATACTTTTAGTTGTGATACTTTAACTACATTTGGCTTCTGTAATTAATGTAAATGATATTGGTAATTGTGCCGACAATACAGGGACAGAAAAAAAATATTCCTCCTTAATATATAACACCACCTATTATTTTAGATATACATATATATTCTAATTAGGTGTGTGTGTGTGTGTGTGTGTGTGTGTGTGTGTGTGTGTGTGTGTGTGTGTGTGTGTGTGTGTGTGAGAGAGAACTGAAGGATAAACAGACAGGGGTAGACAGAGGAGGTGGAAGAAGGACTTTAGCTCACATCCTTTCCGGGAGTTATTAAAAATAAGAACTGAAAGGTCAGCGTTGTTCATGTCATGAGGAGCCTTCATGCAGGTCGCTTTATTAAAAGTGAATTAGTTATGAATCGCGCTCACAGATGAATAAAACATCAGTATGACATACTTTTAGGTATGATCCGTGATGAAAAGACACGTGTGGTTAAAATATCATATTGTAAATATTTTAGAGACCACCAAAGGATTTTACCAATGTGTTATAGAGTGGATCTAGCCCCCCCCCCCCCCCCCCCCCCGCGTCTCTCCTGCAGTCAGCATCCTGGGTATTATAATACACATGTGGTCTTCTGAGAGTGCTCCCGAAGATCTTAAACTATGGGCTGTTTAGGGTTGCTTTTCCGAACACTGATGAGGCAGGTCTGAAAGTGAGTCGCTCTGGGACAACAGTCAAAAAAGACTTTCCCAACCTCTGTTCCGTTAAGGGGAAACATCACGTGGTAAAGGAAAGATGTGAAGGAGAATCAGAGTCTGACTGCATTTACACTGGGCGACGTAAACATGATGCTCGGCGGATGTTTAGAAGCGGTGGGGACAGTATAGTTGATCGAAGATTGACTGCGAAAACGCCATCAACATAATCTTCCAAATGATGGTGTTGCATAACTGTGGACAACGATGAAAAATTCATACTAAAATTGGAATTGAGAAAAAAGTTAAGTGAAAGGAAATGGGGTTGCTAACACTCACCTGCAGCTTCCAGTAGACTAAATCTCTAAAGATGGCGTACGCCAGTTTCTACGCACTGTTTGCGATTTATAAAAAACTTGACGGGAAAATGTGCGGTCCTCCACGCAAACTCTGACCCACGCACTAAGGACAAACACGGGAGAGACGAGAAACTGCGACACCATTGGCAGAAGGAGGAATGGAGAGAAATATGTGGAAATAATAGCATAAATAAAACGTTACTTTTTTAGCTGTTCTGTCCTCATTTCCTGCCATCTTCTTCATGCAGTCAGTCAAAATGAATATTAATACGGGGCGTTACGGGAAGCCCGCAAAAGCTGCGCCGCATTTCGAGTTGATTGTGATTTATAAAGGCAAACCGGCGTAGGACGTGCCGCAGGACGTACGCAGTGTTTTATGAATCGGAAAATGTCTGTGGGTATTTATTTGCTTTGTCTTACGTAAGCAACCTTCCGACGTCAATCCTACGCAATGCTTTATAAATGAGGCCCCAGGACTCCATGCTGTCTCCCCAGGCTCCTGTTGTGGACCAGGAAATGTTGAGTACCCCAAAGTATTGTGTTAGAAATTGTACAGGACATGTCAGTATAACACCTTTCAAGCTGATCAAGGTCCCCCGGTACTTATTTTCCTCATAATGACCGCCTCGCTGCACAATGTCCCTTTCATAGCATATGTATATCAGGTAAGAGAAAGTCATAGAAATTTAAAAATAAAAAAGGTTAATTGTAAAATATTTTACCAAATATGCCGTGGGAAACATTTTTAAAACTCATAAAAGCATCACAACTGACAGTTAAGGTACATAAATACACGAGTCCTTCTCAAATAAACTGCCTTCTTTTATTATCTTCATATTCATCTCAAAAACAAATTAGAAAATTATATTTTATAACAATTACACCAATGTGTTTAACAAAAACTGCCATAAACATGAGATAAACTGGATTGGCCACAGTTGTTAATAACATAAAAGCTGCTAAACATCAATGCTAGCAGTACAAGCAAGAGCCAATGCTAAGCTAATCTGAAGACACATGTCAATGCTAAAACTCACAGGCCGAACAAAACAGCTCAACTAGTACGAGAGAGGATTAGGGCCAGGGGCAGACATGTTGGGATGTGGGATTCTGAAAGTAAAGTAAAAAAAAAGAAGGCTTTTTTCCCTCAGAATCCTGAGATTAAGGTCATACCTCAAAAACACGTTTTACTTTTGGTCAGGTGTGGCCCCTAATCCTCTTCCGTAAACTAGATATTTTTGTTTGCTTTTTATTCCAGAGTTTATTCTATTAAGTGATCACAAAATCTTTAACAACCTCATTACACACAAAGTTAGGACGTCCAAAAATCCCACGATCCTGACAGTGTTGAACTCATCACTATTTCAAATGTCAATGATCTTTATGTAAACAAGCGTTGAAGTTTGGCACGTGGAATAATCAAAATGATCTGATTCTAATACAACGATCTTAATATACATTAACAATATATGTTTTCCTTTTAATCACACACACACACTTGATGTCATTTGACATTCTCAGATATCAAATTCTTCAGCACAGGCACCAAAAAAACATGACATTGATTATTATAAATAATAGTTATCTCTCTTAGAAGTTGAGATAAGTCAACATCATATATGTACAATATATTAAAAAGGTCATGCGGGTAAGGTAAGCAGGTTCACAACATAAGGAATAATCACACAGCTTTGTTTATCAGCCATGATGGAGCTCAGCGTCAGGGTGTGAGTGAATCATGACACCTGATGTTCATGAAGCATTCTGATTGGCTCTGAGCTGAACGCCATCATGCACACTTCTTTGGTCCACGGCAAGCTATTTCAAAAGCCTGTGATCGGATTTCTATGAAGTGTTTTGACCCCTTGACCTTTGCATTTGGCCCTTTAACCACCGGGACAACACGCAATTAACATGTTCAATTAACTTTCAGTCACTACACCCGGGATATTTCAGAATCTCACCTTCCTTTGGGTCAGGAATGTGATGCAGCCTCCATGGTTGTGTGGAATAAATGAAGTTTCCTGAGTGTTGTTCCACCAGGACATCACCTCACCCACTCCTCAGAATACGGCAGATGATCACTTCTGGTTTCAGGAAGGAGTCTTTTGAATGCGTTTGATATGAAAGAACTTTAAAGAACGAGTCTTTCAAATTGAATCACTGAGTCAGGAAAATGGTCTCTTTTTCTCTCGACTTCACAAACACTTGATTACTGAGCGCCTCAAAATGAAAAGGAATGACTTCATCTACATCTCCTCTGGTTACCTGCATCACCCCGCTGCGATCGGGTTTGGCACAGCTTTCCTCGCAGTCTGCTGACGAGTCATTTCCTGGAAAGCAGAATGGTATCCCGCCATCAGCGAGCGGCTGTCAGTCTCATGAGGAAGTGTCTTCATCCTGCTCATCAAGGGTCCGTCAGACGGCCGTCTCCTGGTCCTCTCTCTGGATCATCTGGTAGTGCTGTCTGTTCTCCAGGTAGGCGGCCAGTTCAGAGTCCTGAGCTTTCTCAGCCCGGTTCTTCGGAGTCTCACCCTGACAACAGAGACACAGACAGAATGGTCTCATTGCTACTTCCTTCTGTTCTTAACTCCACCAGCAGACACACATGTACAGTCTGAGCTCACTCAACAGAGAGAGGCTAGCTTGTCATCAAATGCATCTTCAACTTCTATTATTAAACACTGACAAAACCATAGTTATTATGCAGCACTTGGCCACCAACACATTCTGAATGAAGTATCACATGACTTCATTACTCTTGCTGGCCTCGAGATCTGCAGTAAAACATATTGGCATTATCTTTGACTAACTCACTGGCCACGCCCCTCTGAGAAGTGATTGGATAAACACAATGGTGCTCTCGGAGGAGATTCAGGTGATAAGGTGGGGGGGGGGGGTTACCTTGGTTGGTGATTGGCTAATCGTTGCACAACCCATAAAACATTGTGACATCACAAAGTGGCCAACATCAGATTTTCAGACAGGTTTCTATATAAATGGATCAAGAGAGGGTCTTTGTTCCTAAACGTTCAGAGTCTCTCTACACAGAGGGGACACAGGACAAAGAGGATTTTGTGTAATAGGTGCCCTTTAAAGCTAATGAACAAAAGGGTAACTGAACAATCTGAGCCCAGCGGGAAACACCCCCACAACACACGCTATGCTGCACCCGAGCGAGCCTTTCTCCACCGCAACAGTTGGAGTGGTGTGTGTGTCTTAACACAGTCAGACCTGGACTGATGAACAACATGCTGGTGGCTAACACGTTAGCTGCAGTGTGAGCTGGGAGGAACACGGAGTCTCGTTAACAACAAAACAGGCTTTTGTTCCACACTTATTCCCACGATCCTCCGCTCCCCTCTGTGCCGTGTCATTAGGCTGCGTGTCTGAACCGTGTGTGATAGAGAGTTTACACACCAGCTGGCTTTTTAATGTCACATTTCTCCATCACTGGAAAAGTGCTGCTGTTAGAGTAGCATTGTCTCCAACTAATAAACACGAGACAATGAGAAAGACTGAATTACGAAAGCTATAAACAATGTGTCCTCGAGAGAGGACACCCACACACAAGCACACTCAGTGAGTGCTGAGTCTCATCACAGAGATTAGAAACACTCTAATTAGATGAGGCTGTGTGTGTGTGTGTGTGTGTGTGTGTGTGTGTGTGTGCGTGCGTGCGTGCGTGCGTGAATATATTTTTGGGGTTCTACCACATTTGGAAACATTACCAGACGAGACAGAGATGTGGAGATGGAACAGATTTGTTAACGGACAGTCGTCTCGTCTAAAGTCATTTCTGTCTCCCTCTCTCTTCCTCTCCGTCTCTGTGTCACACTCTCTGCACCCCCACCCCCTTTTCTGTGTATCTAGGTCATTGCTGAGTCCAGTCAGTGAGGAACTTTTCTACACTGTTGAAACATCCTGCAAAGACTGCACCAAAATGAAAGATGATGCATGTTTGAGAGCAGGGGGGTCCGGTGGTTCCTGACCATCACACCTGTATGAGCCTGTTGGACATCCCATAGCAGAGCAATGGCCATTACATGGAGGTCTTATTGTGGCTCTGAAAGCTGCTACTCTTCTGGGAAGGCGTGTGTCTGCCAGAGTGGGTTCCATTAGTCCAGAGGAGCATCGAAGGGAGGATACTGACATTGGACCAGAAGCCCTGGTTCCAATCTGCGTCCTCACTCCCAAAGGGGTTCAGTAGGGACCAGTGCAGGGTTCTGTAGACCACTTAAGCTCCTCCACAAAGGGCCTACCCCAAACATTTGTCAAAAAATGTGAAGTGTCCGTCTGGCTTACATGTCTTTGTCTCCTGTAGCATGAAGAAGACGCTTCCCCAGGACTTATAGGCTTAAAGCAAAACCCCAAAACAGCCCCAGTGGCTCAGTCTGTCGGGACTTGGCTTGAGAAATGGAAGGTCGCCAGTTAAAGTCCCAGGACAGAGCATGTTGGGAGAGTGGCCTGGTGGACCTCAGGGGCTGTAACATTCTCCTGGCATATGAAAACCCAGATACTAATAACATAATGAAGCATTGCGCAACTCTCCGAAGCACTCGTTTCTATTATTAATAATAATAATATTATTATTAACAGATTATTATTGTGATTTAATTGTTTCAATCAATTGACTGCACTAGTATTATGTTTAAATAATGCATCTGTTTTATTATAGAAGTACTGCTTTTTCTTTAGGGTTGTATTTGCATTCAAATGTGGATGATATTCGTGACGTACAGTATAATGTAATGATTTGTTCAGGAGACGTTAAATCCATCTTTAAAGGCAGTTTAGAATGATTGTGTTAGTATGCATAAACACTACTTACTGACAGAGGCCAGAGCCTCTTCAAGAAGAGATTGAAGGGCCATCTACTGATGACCACGTACCCTGTGAGCTGTGAACCCTCATAGAATTAGATCGCATGTTGTTGATGATATTGGTGATGTTTTTATTGTTGTTAATGATGCCAGGACTTAAGTCCTAAATGTTGCTGTATTGTTGTTGTATTGTTTTAAGTGCCGGACCCCAGGAGGAGTAGCTTTTGTCGAGAGCAAAGCTAATGGGGATCCTTAATAAGCAAATCAACAAAGTAATGGGTTAGAATCAAGCCGTTCCAAACAACATGGTGGCACCTTGGAGAGAGAGCTCCGTCCTGCAGATTGACTATGTATTTAAAAACAGTTGAAACTGATGTGCATGGAGTGCAGCTGGTGAGTGGCGTACTTTCCACACAGAGGAGCACAGCACCTACCTGCAGGTCTGTCTTCATCAGCGAGGCTCCTGCTTCCACCAGGTAATGGCAGATGGTCCTGTGGCACAGAGAGGCAGCACGATGCAGAACCGTCTCCCCACTGGTGGTTCAGAGGGGGGGGGGCAGAGGGGGAGCGAGCATGAGAGAACAGCAGCATCTTCTGAGAGTCAAGCCTCCTTGATGATCAGCACCCAGAGCACTGTTTGGTGTATGTTTATGTATTCTCTTTAAGGTCCGCTTGTTGGGATGCCCTGCACATATAGGCAGCCAGTGGAACATCTTCAAAGCTACAGCTGCAGTACAGGCTTCACAACATTTTCTCAGCAAAAACTATAATTGTGATCAAATTTCAAACTCTCATTGGTTCAAAGGCGATAAAGGTTTCCATGACTGTACTCACTGCTGATTTTCTGTGACATCGAGCAGATCACTGGGAGCTGGGAGAGACAGGTGCAAGGAGATTAGACCACAGCATCACCATGACAATCTGTTATACACATCTTAATGTTTAAACCACTTTATTTAATGCATTGTGTATCTAACAGTGGCATAACACTAATGCTCAGTGAAATGGTGGTGAGCAATCAAAGGACAATTAATTTAATACTATTTTCTACATAACACCCATGTCTCACTTTTATTAAACCCATATTGCACTGTTATGAGACCCATATTACACTATTATCACCCCACTAATATACCCAAATTACAGTTATTACACCCACATTTATACACCCCTATTAAACCCATGTTTCAATATTATTTCACCTATATTTCACTTTTTTTTAGACCCCTGTTAAACAAATATTGCACCCACATTTCACTAAAATTCTTCTGTTATGACACCCATTTTAAAAATGGACACAGCCTGTCAAATGACTGTATCCCCCCAGGACGCAGAAATCATTTTTTTAAAAACACATGTTCTCAAAGTAAAGCTGAATGCAACAGTTCATGGATAAGAATAACTATTTTGTCAAATGTAATCCGATTACAACAAAGTACCGCACCATTGTCCAGGATGTAGCGGACCATCTCCTTGCTTCCTGCAGAGACGGCGTGGTGCAGCAGACTGCAGCCTGACGCGTCAATCACCGTAAGCTCCGCCCCCTTCAGGTGCAGCTCCTGCAGCTGTGGGTGGAGGAGCGGCTGGATTAGCGTCAACATGGAAAACAACGTGCAACATTCTCATACAGGGAGGTAGCTTTCCAATCAGCAGAGGTGGACAAATAACTCAGATCTTAAGTATAAAAGTATCAATATAAAAGTCCTTTGATCAAAATATTACTCAAGTAAAAGTTGAAAAGTGTTGGCATCAAAACATACTTAAAGCACCAAAAGTACTTATTATGAAGATTGGCCCGTTCCAGAATAACGCAGTGGCAAGAATCCTTCTCTGACACTATCCTGCAAGATGTCATGATACAGTTGAGAATTCATTTTTCTTTTGACAATGGCAAACTGTCCAGGCCCGAGTCGGCAAAGCAGCCCGAAATCATGATTTGACTGAACATGGCCTCTGGGATGATGCCATCATTTGATATGCAGTGCTTTATTTCTGCCATACGTACAGTAGCGCTGCGAGTTCTTCCCCTATACTTCAACATTAGTTTACTCACTCTACCTAACAGCTTCCCAGCAGCAAAGTGCACATCAACAATTCTTGAGGACAGATTGTGTTCGTTCATTTTTGTTACTTAGTGAAGACCATATTTTGGAACAAATGTATACATACATGTAGGTTGTTCCAAAGGGTTCACTTACTTTCCTTGCTACTGTATATATATGATATGTTTTGATTATAACTATTGATCATGAAAGTGTTCTCAAAGCGGGTAAAGGTGCAGCTGCTTTTAATGACTTTGTATACTGCAGGGTAGCTTGTGAATGTACTCTTATTTAGCCGGTACCACCTTGTAGTATCATTTCAAGGAGCTACAGACATGGAGTTATATGTTAAGTGATAGCAAACACTGTTTTGAGAGAAACATTGTTTCATTCCAGTGGAGTGGCTCAAACTCACCTTCTTCTCATCCTTGTTCTTCACACACTCGATCAACATCTCTGACAGAGAGACAGACAGAGACAAGATAGTCAATGTAAACTCATGTAAAGGAAAATGCTAAGTGCCCCACCAATCTGCAGGCAGAGGTGAATGGAGTCAAAAGGCTCAGTCAGAATCCAGCACACTTGAATGAGCATCTGATGACAGTTGGTATGTTGTTTGGTCACAGTCAATAGCATCTAATCAGAGCACACAGTCCGGATGCTGCAAGTCGTGCAACATGAATATGTGCTTCTTTAGATTATGTGGTGCAACATTATTTATTTCTTTACAAAAGTTTGATAAATAAATTGTAGTTTACGGGAAACGATGATGGTGTTATACAACAGTCTTGCATGAACCCTATCTCTAAAGCTCAGGTTCCTATTGTGTTCATATTTCTATCAATCTCCACATTCTAATAAAAACAGATACATATGTGGCCTTCGCATTCAGTTCCAGCTAGAGAACTAGACAAAGGCAAAACATGGTGATAATGGAAACTATGTGAAACACAGACTGCAGCCTTATGAGGTGAATGTTTATTAGGTTGACCTCAATACTCGCTCTCACTCCTCTCTCTAAATAGCTGAGTCCTAATCCAGTTATGTGAGGCTTAGAGGGGTGGGGGGGTGGGGTGGGGGAGAAAGAGAGAGAGAGAGACTTCAGAAATCTCTAATAGCGTTTGTGCCTGTAAGACAAACCAAAAACAACAGACAAAGCACAAACAGCCAACACACACACACACACACACTGTTGGATGCAGGAATTAAAGTCATTTAGCCCAGGGAAGGAATTAAAATAAAGCAGAGAAAATGAGGGGTCGGTCCAAAGACACGAGGAGGGGAGATTTATGGAAGCAGAGAGGATATGCAAG
>NC_047504.1:3306553-3385269 GCF_902827115.2 Pseudochaenichthys georgianus
CTTTGTCCAGGACAGTCACCTCACCAAAATCACACTGGTGTTGCCTGATCCCCTCTAGTTTGTGCTCACCAAAGCATTTTACTCTGGGCCCAGTAGGTACAAAATGATAGGGGGGCTTCCATATCCGGCAGCCAGCCACAACACCTTCTCTGCCGGATTTGGAAGCCCCTCTTTAGTTTTAACTGTCAGACTAACTGGAAGGCCTGTCAGCCTTCCATCTGGGCACAAACCTATCTCGTGCCCTCATTGGTCATGTGCGTGTTCGTGTGTGTTGGAGGAGGCGCTCTGTAAGGAAGTGGCAGATTTTTCCCGGCTTTATATTTTCAAATTCTAGCGCACTCGAGCTGGTTTCTCCAAAATTACCTACCCCACCTTTAATGTAAAGAGTCCTTTGGAGACTTGTGATTTAATGGTGTATTCATCCGCAGCTCAAAATAGTTCCTGAGAAATTCAATAGCAGTTCTGGGAAATTAGATCCGGCTCTTATCACCTCTTCTCTGGCGATGAGCTAACCTTTTCCCACTCTTTTCTCTTCAGCTCATGAGCGCCGTGAAGAAGGGACAAGTGTCCGACAGCCGCCTGGCCATGCTGATGAAGACGGCGGAGGAGACGCTGGATAAACGAGGCCCGGTGACGGTGGACCGGAGCGGGGGGGGATTCTGATCCAAAAGGGGCTCTCATGCAAATGGGATATTTGACAGACAATAACGCAATCAAGCACACGGGGTGAGCAAATCAAGCGTCCCTGCAGTCTGCAGAGTGGTCTGAAGGTGGTTTTTTTCACAACATCTGGTGCCTCTGATGTCACGCAGCAGCACATCTGTTTTCTACTGTCTTTAAACACTCTTGTATTTTAATCATTTTACATTGGCTTTGTACCGACACTGGATTTTTATACTTTTCATTTTTCAACATTATGGACAGCTGCTTTGTTAAGCTTTATTTTACACGGTAATTTTTTCTGCATATTAGCTTAGCACTAGTTAGTTATCACTCACCTTAATTACATTCTTTCACACACACATACGGGTTCTAGGCCGAGGGCGACACCGTACTTCCGGTATCCGCCATTTCACGCGAGGTGCAAGCAGAATATCATAGTCTATTGCCTTAATCAATATAGTCAACTCTAAAATACCACATATATGCAATGGCATGATAATATTATTGTGACAAGTGGGGTATTCACCTGGTGTTTGCAGAAGATAGACGTAGATGCTGCCAAAATCGACCGAAGGCCACTTTCGAGGGTCGTTTTTCCATACATCTGCAGGCAGTCTGTAAGGGCAATCCGACAACCCACACAGCTCTAGTTCACGCTGGTAACGACCTAGAGCACACCCCTCAAGGCCAGAGATGTAATCCGAAGACATGCAGCGATTTCTTCGGTCGTTAATTCAGAAAAAAAACCTAGTGCGCTCTGCTCTGTTAGCTAGCTGTTTATATTTGCACCTCCATGATATTAGCACCTCCAGGAAAAAGTCGTATTTATATATATATATATGGCGCGCGTTGCATTGTGGGTAGCTCGTGACGTCACTGTGTGTGAAAGAATTACATGTGACTTGTTAGACGCTTTTGCCCAAAGCGATTTACATACTCAATACTGTGGGCAATCCCCACAGGAGCAATTTGGGGAGAAGTGTCGCAGGGACACAACGACATGCTGACTGCAGTGGGGTTTGAACCTGTGCTCCCCGGAACACCAACGCACAACCCACTGCGCCACACACCTCCTAATAAAACCATTATGTATCCAGGAAGACATTAACATTTATTTGGTTTAAATAGACCCTACAATAAGTATAACAAAAATCACCAGGACCTTTAAAATAAAGCCACAAGGGGCATTTTTATATTTAGTTTCTACAAGCAGTCACTCCGAGATGTTTCTGAAGTCTCCCCCCCCCCCCCCCTGTTGATCTGCTTTTCCGTGTATTGCACTACCAGCAAACTGCTACTGATTCCTAGGTTTACACGACAGGGTTCCCAGCTTTAGCGTTACTGAGAAAGAGGCTGTTCTTTCCACATATCTTTTTTATAATTTATTCATAGATAGAAATACAGAGATTTAAATATGTTGCATGAGAGAATAATGATTTTTGTGCGCATGCAACATGTTTCTCCAAATGATGTCAAGCAGAATCTTTATTTTTACAATGTTTGAAGTGCAGTTTGTTGTGCTTGTGTTGAGTGTATGTAACTCTGCATGCTAATGTGGAATGTGACACCAACAGCACAGTTTCATCATCCATCTTTTTGTGATGTATAGGAACATCTTAGGCAGTGCACCTGATGATTGTACGACACGTGCCTTGATGTGCCTAAGTTCTGATCCTACTTTTCACTCTGCCACACTCCATGTTAAACTAATACAGGAAATGATGTAAAGAATATTATTTAAGCTGTTTGTTTTGTAGCTCTGGTTGCTGCCATGTTGGAGAGGTGAATAAGTGGAGTTACATATTGATAATTGGACCTTTAGTCAAAAATGAAATATGTTTTGTTGACTTATCTTCAAAAAGTTCTCTTCCAATCTTAGAGGTATTGTACAGCTGCTTTGTTTCCACATTTAAAGGCTCTTTTTAAAACTACAAATGTTGTTTTTTCCTGAGCTTTCTCACAGGTTTCATATTAGATGGACCAACAGATTGATGGCATGTGTTCTGCGGGTTAGTATAGCGTGTTAAACTCTTATTAAGTATGACCTTAACTTAACGTAAGTAGTTGAAAGACAGACGTACTTTCCAAAGGTTTCAAATCTTGTTTTAAAGTCAACGTGCAGTGGTGCTTTTCCATCTCCGGAATTTGGGAAAAACAATTCCCAGCCCAATTTATTAAAATAAAAACAGTAATTGAACGCCTCCAACATGGCAGAGAGCTGTTGAAGGTTTTATATTGTAAAGTGTTTCCTCATTGCCTTCATACGATCATTTATATTAAGATTTCTCTAAATGGACTTTTTCTTATGCAGTGAACACATCATTCCATCAGGTTTGAACCATCGCGTGTGTGTGTGTGTGTGTGTGTGTGTGTGTGTGTGTGTGTGTGTGTGTGTGTGTGTGTGTGTGTGTGTGTGTGTGTGTGTGTGTGTGTGTGTGTGTGTGTGTGTGTGTGTGTGTGTGTGTGTGTGTGTGTGTGTGTGTGTGTGTGTGTGTGTGTGTGTGTGTGTGTGTGTGTGTGTGTGTGTGTGTGTGTGTGTGTGTGTGTGTGTGTGTGTGTGTGTGTGTGTGTGTGTGTGTGTGTGTGTGTAAAAACTGCCTAAGACATTTCCACGCTGATGTTTCTGTGGATGAAATTTCAGCTTTATCCCCGGCTCAAAGAGAATCCTGAGAGCGCGTCTTCAGGTCAAACAGCCATTGTATCATTAAATGTATCTGGTTGCAAAGCTTTGTGTTTTTAGTGTAAGCTTCGTCCACAGCTGGGGGATGTGTTTACTGTCACTTTATTTATAGGCCACTTTTAAATGATTGATGAATCATTTACACCACCTGTATCATTTTCTCTAGAGCTATTTCAAGTACTTCCTGTTGTGCACTTTTTGTTGGACAATACACACATATTGCTTTCTTACCAATAATTAAGTAAAAAAAAAGGCATGTCTAGTCTCTAAAATGTCTCATTAAGAAACACATACTGTATTATACTATTATGAGAGTGTAATTTACATTTTTTAGCAGCTGTTTTGGAGCTTTTCATCATAAAACATCATGGGATTTTTTTGGATCACATTTTTACAGCAATTACTTGCAAAATATACAGAATACAGATTACATATGTAAGCTACAAATAATAACAATGACTTCACATCATGCTTAAGTTTTTCTTTATTTAAACCTTAATATATGAATATATTCTCGGTGTCACTGCTGGCTTTCATTGTAAAAAAAAAGCTACTGTAAATTATAAACGTGTGTATTTTGATCTTTAATGACACAGGTGGAGGTGTTACCTGCCTCGGGTTGCACCTGCACACACACACACACGCACACACGCACACGCACACGCACACGCACGCACACACACACACACACACACACACACACACACACACACACACACACACACACACACACACACACACACACACACACACACCTTGTGCTAACTGTCTGAAAAACAGCCTTTCCTCCTGAAAGGTCACGCAGAGATTTGAATGACAGCTTTAAGTCCTCCGCTCACATTACACTCTGCAGCTAGGAGCGTCCAATGGAAATGCCGAGAGTACGGGAAGCAATTAACTGTAATGAATAATGGGACAAGTCTGGTTGGCATATGACCGCTAATGCTCCTTTTTTATGTTTTTCCCTCTGGAGGATTTAGGACGCCACGCTGAGGTGTCTGCATGCACACTAATTGAAAAGTGTGTGGACACCATTTAGTCGATTAATTAAATACAAGGATCCAAATGTATCTAATTGTAAGGCGCCGAATTCTCCCAGAAATACATTTGATTGGCATTTTACATGGTATTTAATATATTTATTTTGTTGTGTTCACATTTTCTTCCCGTGATGCTGTTTCCAAGCAAGTGAAGAAATGTGACTTTTTTGGGACATAAAATTGCATAAATGTAATGATTTTTAAAATGTGTGTGTGCACTAAGTCTCCACTGACAAGCTTCAAATTGGATAAAAGAATTCTGCAATTGACATGACATTAGTGCCGATTATCCACTTGAGTATTTTTATCTTAGTCCTTAAGTTAAGAAAGAAATATTACATGTCACTTGTTAGACGCTTTTATCCAAAGCGACTTCCATACTCAATACTGTGGGCGATCCCCACAGGAGCCCTTTGGGGTGAAGTGTCTCACAACTACATGCTGACTGCAGTGGGGTTTGAACCTGTGCTCCCCTGATCCGAACACCAGCGCACTAACACACTGGGCCACACGCCTCCCAAATATTTAAATGCAGGCCTTTCATTTCTAAAAACACCAGTGTTAGTCATGACATGCTGATACTGGAAATCCTCCTCCTGGTTATATTTGAAGTTGTCGCAAAAAATAATGATGTTTTGATGAGTTTTAATTAGAAATGTGAGTAAGAGCACAGGGACCAGCTCGGCGAACCCTCAGCTAATAATTATGGTAATTAAGATGATAACTAACTGGGAAATGAGTCACATCGACCTGTTGCAAGTTCAAATATTGATATGGGAGAGGCAGGTCATTTAATATATCATTATGTATGTGTTATTTGTGGCTTTCAGAGTGATTGCAAGTGGAAGTCATTAAATAAGGAGGTTGTTTTTGAGTCCTAAAATCTAAGATGAATCCGTCTCTGGCTTTGAGAGGGGAACAACATGCATTTATAAGGTTTTGTATTGTCATTTTAAACATGGGAAAGGGACATTTTGGAGGAAAACTACTGCTGTAAGAAGAGTGAAAATCGATATATTTGCATTTCTGCATGCATATGTCAAGGTCAAAGGTCAAGGCACCCCCTCAATATCTTCCAGCCGCCATCATTCATGCATCATGTGCACGAGGTGCGTTCAATGGCCGCCGGCTGCGTGACATTTCAGCAGCCCTTTAGGTTACGTCTGGCATTAAAGAAGGCCCCAGAATTCAGAGGCTTGCGTCCAAAATAGAAGAAATATGTCAAAAAGCAGCTGCTGTTCATCCTAATGTGGTGTGTAGGTGTGGTGTGCAAATGAAATTCCAACCACTCCTTAAAACAGAAGAGTGAAACGGGTGAAATCAGATCATCAGGGGGAAATGAAATTATTACACATCGTCCCAGCTGATTTGCACTCCTTGTCTGCAACAATGTGACATCTTCTGTCTGGCACAAAGAATTGATTTTATGATTTGAAAAAGGTCTTATAAGAAAGAAAAAAAAGAATGATGTTCCCAAGGAGGTTTTAACAGGCGATCGATAGCAGAGGCTGTTCAATGATGCAGCGTGGCGGCCGGAGATAGAAATGAATCGATAGCAGCATCGGAGAAACGTCCAATTTATTCTGCAGACGGCGGTGATTGGCAGCTGGAGAGGGAGTACAATACAATATCAGATATTACACAGCAGGACTGCAACATTGGAGATGTTATAAGACTCCATTAAGTACCATAAGGGTGCAGAGAAACTTATACATTAACTAAAGTACAGATTCTGAGGTTCCTTATCCATTTGATGCCTCCTTAAACGTTACAAACGATACGAGATATTCAGTTTGCTTTCAGAGAGGAGTAAAGAAACCTGAAATATTCACATTTTTTAAGAAGCTGGAAACAGAGAAATGTTACCTTATTCTTTCTTTTAAAATCCTCACACTGATTAAATGATTATGAAAATAGTTGCAGATGTATTTAATAGATGGATTCATCATTAATAATAACTCTAAATCAACTAAATATATAACACGGGTCTATTCATTTTTAGACAAAAAAGTGACATATTTTACCTTTAAGTATATTTTGACATTTACTGTTTTTTAATGATCAGATGGATCTGTTAAGGTATGTAGAGTAGCGTTTGTAAACTGGGAATAATTCATGTTAAATTAATATTATTAAATGTTAAATATTGTCTTACTTTAATTTGGATATCGTAATTGTCAATATTGAAATTTCTGATTTTTTAAATGATCGCATGCTCTGTACGGCTGAACAAAGTCAACCCTTAGTTCCCTGCATGCACACTGGTATTGACCACATGCGCCAATAAAAAGACCAACACCTTGCCCCAGAAACAGGTTGTTCTTGGGGGTGATTCCGCAGCCTCCTGCCCCTCTGGCCCCTCTGGCTGGTTTGAGGCCGTACACGTTTCTTTATCTCGAGAGCACGATTTGAGGGATTTCTCTGAGACTTTGATCTCTGCATCCACCCAGCTTCAATACAGCTTAACCCTTATCACCATCAGCCCAGAGACCCCCGGCATCAAGACGGATTTACAGGCAGGGACCCCCGCTTACTTCCAACATGTAATCCATTACAGATTATTGCAGATTACTCATCAAATGCTCCCCAGCTGTTGTGAATGACGGCCGCCAGGAACTAAGAATACACATTTAAACAGCTTTTTGTTTCAATCTGTAATAATTTCAATCTGTCATTATCGAAGACTTTCCAAAAAGCAACACTCAGTGGGTTATCAAAACATCTCTCAAACATGCATCAAATATATTGGGATTAGGCAAGTTGAAATATACTTATTTTAATATTGAGATGATTGTCAATCAGTTCACGTTTTTGTCTAAGAGCAATGTAATCATTCATCCTAGGATGCTTACGGTGTTTCCTTTGTTGTAATGTTAAAAACAGATTTATTCATAAATAGTTCCTCATATAGGATTCATAATAACCCTACTTACTAGCACGTCTTAGTTTATTCAAATGTATTTATTTGAGATGATGGTAGGCGAATAAACTAGCTCATCGAAAGCAATCGGGGTCTTCTATTAAAGCAGGATGAAGGGCGCACTTATACTCTTTCTCCAGATCTAAAGAGAACAGAGAATTATTGGAACGGATTACATTTCCTTCAGGGAGTCTCTGAGCTACATCAGCGATTAGCATTCCCTGCTAACGGTGTCTAAACACTTGAATCAGTGGATTGGATTATTTCCCTGAGACAAAGCACAGACACACACACAGGATCTCAGGAGACCACCTCAGTGACTTCCAGAATCCAGAGCTCATTATTTCACCTGTCGGAGGGATTTACCGCGTCACACAAGTAGAGCAGGAAACAAGTGGCTTCAATTGCAAAGGTACTGCGAGTGGGAGATTACGTTTATTAAATTATGCTAAACCAACTGATTTAATATTGGTAATTTTAGGGATAGAAATGTGTAATTCAATAATATTTGTAGGTCTGAAGTCGTAAAGAAATATCTATTGACTATATATACATTTCTGATTTTATATATTTTATACATTTTCATACTATGTTCTTGTACATGAAAACATACTTGGAGATAAAACAAATGATCTGAAATATACATTTTTAAATGTCTTTAAGATTAGTTGTCTGAAGTTGGACAAGCAGAACAAAATAAAGTAATGTGACCTAATACCTAGTTGTTTAGGGATAGTCATGTTTGGAATATTCAATACAATGACCCAGTGTGGTTTTCTAAACACTATCGCCTCTTTTTACAAATAGAGTCAGAATAGTATGGCAGAACAAAAGCTCTCCAACTCCCAGGAGAAGAGAGGGAAAGAGAAATAGCTTCAGCGCTGTGAGGAAGATAGTAAAGAAAAATAATCCGTGGCCCTCCGAGGGGAGAAGTGGAAACACAACACTTGAAAAAGATCTCCATTATCTGTAATCGCAGACTATCTCTCCTCTCCAAAAGAGAAGATGCGGAGGGAGTGTTTGAAGAGGGCTGAGGCTCTATAGGCTGCAGGACTCAGGGGTTTGTTTGAGGATTATGAGGACGTTTACATCCAGAGCGAGGGCGCGGTGCGAGGGGCCCCGGCCTCTGAGGGTCCCAAGCAGCTCTGTATCCCTGCAAAGACTGATGGACAGCTCCAGTTCACACACGGTGAAGAAGGGACACATTTGAAAAGTGAAAAGGCTTTTCCAAATACACTTCACTCTTCATTCCCCTATACCTTAAGTCATAAAGCAGCACAGTGCAGTGTATGATGCTGCTGAGTTGGAAAAAACACCGATTTGAAGAAAAGTTGAAGATAAAAGTAGCATTTTATTGATCCAACATGGGGGAAATGTAATTGTTAAAGCAGCTCAGAGTCCAAAGCAACTACAAATAAGTTATGAATACAAATAAAACAAGATAATTATGAACTTATCTCACTGGAATATTGCACCTATGATGTAGCCTACCACCCTATACTAAAAAAAATGTAAACCGTGGCTTGCTAAAACTAAAAGGTGTTTAGTTATAATTGAATAAATACGATAATGCACTTCCCTCTGCACACAAACCAACATTCACTTGGGATAAAGTTGTTGAACAATTCAAGACAATTGCAAGCAAACGCATGTACAAGTTGCTTTAATAAAATCAATTAAAAGGTTAAAATATATATCTACCAAGTGGAATTAAAACTGTGACCTACTCCTTTAAATTGACCCTTCAAAGCCATCCTTTTGTTAGAGTTCTCTGCATTGCAGGACACTGGAGAGGTTTGCTCTGAATACAACACAGGATGGTAAGGTCTCCATCTAGTGTCTGTAACCTGCATTACGATTTAAAGTGAGTCACTGAAATACTATTATATAATGTATCCTCACTGTAAAAGGCACTAGTCCAATTAAACACAATTACTTACAATACTATCAAATATCTAAATAATAATAATAATAATATTAAAAAGTTTATGTTTTTAAAGGTTTGATAGATAGGGTACATTCTTCTGGTTGGTATAAGAACATGTCTTCAATTATGTTTTATTCTTTTCCAAATAACAGCAACCCACATTTAAAAAAACAACGGTAAGAATTGTTAAAGATTTGACAACGTCAGAAAAAGATCGGAAAACGCTGGGTCCTACATTTCCCATAATGCAACTTGGGGACCCACCCTGCTTGTGTGTGTCTTCGAAGCTCCTCCACGGTTTGTAGTGCTACTTTCCTGTTGTAAAATACGTTTATAATCTGAATTACGTGATTACATTCGGCTGTAAAGGGACGCAAGAAGTGTTTGCATGTTTTACACAAGTTAAAGTACTAATATGACGATGTTTGAAGTCTGTTATAAGTTCAAGTCCTTTGAAGGTGTTTGCATCACAAAGTTATAAAATGTTGTAGCTGTGTGAGTTGGAGAGATGTTGTCATTACTTGACTGTTGTAAATGTAATACTTAATATAAGTCCAATGTTCTGCTTGATTGCATAGGTCACAAAAGGGACTTTAAAACGTTCCTGTGAGGTCTTTCAACCTAAAAAAAAAGACAAACAAAAGAACCCAAACATCTGTGTACTGCTAATTCTGAGCCTACGGTATTTTTACTCGTTTATTATACTTTTACTTCAGTAATATTTAGAATGCAGAACTTGTACATTATGGAAATCTGAAAACCACCATTGCTGTAGTTTGATCTGCAAAAGTGCATCATATCCTTTGAGGACCAAATGTTTTCACATCACATCTGGATCTAAAAAGTAACTTGTTGCAAAACATTTCCCTCTCTTAAACACCCTCTTGAGTTAAGAACAAGTTCCTCAGAATGAAGACAAACACATCCGTATTGGTGGTTATGTATCACTTTCCCCAAGAGGCCAATCCCTTGCTTTTACTCTGAAAAGGTCCAACAGGAAGCTGGGAGGGACACCATTTGAAAAGGACAAAGCTGCAGCTGTTTGGAGCTCCTCCTCCTCCTCCCCCTCCCCCCATGTGAATTCATATAAGTGTGTGTGTGTGTCACCCTCCCCTCACTTCACTCACAGAGATCTCATTATAGGTTTCCTGTGAGATTCTGCAGTATTCAACTTCTCCTCCTTCAGGACGATCCAACAGCACAATGGTGAGTATTACGCCTTGTTTCTATTACTTCCACCCAAAAGAAAAGCATCATTGTTGTGTTTTAAGTGAGAATCTGAAGGGAAAAGTTACAATCCTGCTTTTCCTGTTGCTACTGCATACTTTCCCTCCAAAATCTATCACATCCTGATTCAAGAAAAATGTTTCTTCTACTTTTGTGTCACTGGGCTGCTACTAAAACCCCTTTGCACGACCTTCAAAGTGATTTACATGTTAAGAGTGGAACCATGTACCCGGCCCCAGCAAAGTGTTTCCATATGTCTGTCTCAGGAGGGCGTGCTTTTTTGCCCGGCTGCTTTTGGGAATGCTGATGTGGCTTCCAGAGGCCGCCTGTGTGTTTTCCACGTCTATTCCTGCTGCCATCGCTCTGATAAGCTGCTGCATTCCTGACGCTGGCTCTTTCCAAGCCATTAGCTTTGAAGATTATCTCCCTGCAGAGTCAAAGAACATCAACTAACATTTTGATTAAAACATGAGGTCAGGCACTTGACGACAAAGCCCTGGAGCCACGGATCAACATATTGACTAAAAGAGTCTTATGTTAGCTCTTCACTTCCTCTAAACTTTGTTCCCTAAGCAAACGGCCAAAACGTTTGCAGTCCGTTTGAAAAGTGAAGAGGGAATAGAAGAAGTGTGTTGAGGAAAGTCTGGTTCCCCAAATGGTTTGATGACACTTCCTGTTGGGCCATTTTTCAAACAACATGGAAAAAGAGGAGGTGTCGAGTCTTTAAGAGTTGCTTCCTTTTTAAAAACTAAGAATAGGATAGGTTTGGATTGAAATTCATAGGATCTTTTCTTCTGGATCCGTTTATGTTAACGTGTGGGTGCATTTTGTGTGAAAGCACATGTTAAAACATTAGAACACTTCTCCCTGTAGCTCAGTTTCAAGTGGAAAATAAAAGAATATGCTCACAATGCTCCACTGTGTTTCCCCTCTCATGCTTAAGCCCTGACGTGGTTTCAGGACAAGATACAGGAAGTCACTCTCTTTGCCGCCATTTCCAGGAAGTGTAGCCCTCGGAGGGCCAGCATTAACCAGCAGAACCACTCCCACGTCCTCACTTCCTGTCTGGCTTACAAAATGGCCAATCAAAGCAGAAAAGGATCTTTATAACAGCTGTAAATGCACCGTAGAGTCGCTCGTATTTAAGAAGCCCTTTAATGATAATATACGCTGCAGGAAACATGTCGGAGATGTCTGTGGGAAGCTCCACTCTAAGCTCCCATGTGACCCCTTTCTCCAAGCTGCTTGAGGGGGAGGGGAGTTAAGGAACAAAACAATAGCGCACAATGACAAAACATTTTTGATGTGCACTGTTTAGGCTTAAAACCACTGTTCTCCTAGTTTTCAGTTTACAAATGGTGGTGTAGTCGGATTAGAAGTACTAATGGATCTAACAGAAGAACATTTTTTAACCATTTATCGATTAGTTTTAAGAAAAACAGATGTCTTCCCTGAATGGAAGCATAGAAGTGGAAATAGCTTCATGGTGGAGCTGGTAACAGTGCAGTTTAAATGACTTCATATATGCCAAGTAATCTGTGCAGCAGAGTGAGTGGTGGACACGTTGTGCTGCGAGTGGCGCTGGAAAAACACGACCAGTTGCTCCGTCAAGGAATTTAAAACTAAAGTAGATATTTAACAAACCCTCTCATGATGAGGTCAGAGGTCAGCTGCTGCAGCCTCTATGGAAACATGGAACTAGTCATTGTTAGTATTACACACAAGTGTTAGTTCGCCTTAAGACCACGCTCCTGAGTGACACAAAGCACTTAAGAATCAGCTGAAATGGATTTCAACACCAAAGCGTTGTTTTGCGATAGAGATTTTTGCACCCTGCTTCTCCCAACATTTCTTTCAACTTTCAATCTCCTCCTGTGAAAGGTTAGTTCACGCGACAGACGGTGTTGCATCCCGACGCCACATTTCCCCGACTGATGAGAGCATACGTGTTCCAGCCCTCGGCCTGCATGAACACATTGCCTCCACCCTCCACCCCCCCCATCCTTTACCAGACACTATAAATACTTCAGGAGGGCGTGGGAGCTGCAGACTCTTCACGAGAGCCTGTCGATCACCACTGCTGCCTTTTTTTAGATCCCTGGCCGAGGATATGAGACAATGTGAAGTTTGCAGATGCAGACGGGGAGATTGAAATACTCATAAATCAGGGTGTAGTGTAAATAAAGAGAAAAGAATACACAAGCGGTAGACAAAGTCAGGACCCCACCCGTTGTTGGCGCTTAAAGGTCATTTACAGCAGGTCAGGACAGGCTTAAACTGAAGCGTTTGCTTAAAGCTGGTTTTACTGCAAATCTGAGCAGAAAAAAAGATTGTTACGTGTATTTCATAATGGAAAAAGATAAATAAAAAATGATCAATATGCAGAGAATAATATTCTATAAAATAATAATGAATTGAAATCAACAAAATAAATTAATAATGATAAATGTACCTATGTAAACAAATATTTACCATAAATAATAATATAGTAAATAAAATGATATAAAAAAGATATGTCTAAAAAATATCTTCTTTTTCCCCTCTCCACAGCGCGAATGTATCTCTATCCATGTGGGCCAGGCCGGAGTCCAGATGGGCAACACCTGCTGGGAGCTGTACTGCCTGGAGCACGGCATCCAGCCGGACGGCCGCATGCCCGCTGAGAAGGTAGCCAAAGGCCCCGATGACTCCTTCACCACCTTCTTCAGCGAGACCGGCACCGGGAAGTACGTCCCCAGAGCCATCTTCGTCGACCTGGAGCCCACCGTCATCGGTGAGGCACTTAAACTCCTGCAAAGACCTGACGTCTAGCACTCTCAAACCTGGAGATGTTGCGTCACAGAAGCTTAGTAGAACTAAGACAGAAAGAGGCAGCTTTAAAACATACTCTACCTTCAGATTTAAAGGCAATACAACGATAAAGATTAAACCATCCTATAATAACCAGTCCATGCCATTGATAAGAATTTATATTTTGACCAAAGTTCAATCCAGTAATTACTTAATTTAATTATAAGTAAACTATTAGATTTTATTTTGTGGGCAAGATGGTCAGGTCACAGTTTTGAGTTCTATATGTATTCATTTCTATATGGTTTTTGCAGACATGGCACATTCAGCAAATTATATAAAGTACAGGACAATTTGTCTGTTAAAGGAAAGACAAATACCCATCCCCCGATCTCCACCCCTACCCCATTAGGTCATGGTCACAGAAAAGATAATAACGACACAAATACATAAAATAATAAATACAAAAAATAAATAACTGTCATCACAAAGTCACGGGTAACATGAATACAATACCTTGGTTGGTGATTGGCTAATGGTTAAACAACCCAACATTTTTTTATGACATCATAAAGTGGCCAAAATCTGATCAGCTCATTTTCAGACAGGTTTTTTTATAAATGGATCGGGACAAAAAGTGAGCGAAACTTTTTTCCTGAAACTTTCAGAGTCTCTTAACACATGTTATGTATAAAAGACATGAAAAAGTGCTTTTTGCATGATAGGTTCCCTTTAAATTACATTACATTACATTGGTACCATTAGTATTGACTATTCTTTGCTTTTGTCCCTTTTATCAATTTCCCTAATATGGTGTTCCTCTCTCCCTCAGATGAGGTGCGTACCGGTCCGTACCGTGGCCTGTTCCACCCCGAGCAGATGATCTCCGGGAAGGAAGACGCCGCTAACAACTACGCCCGCGGTCACTACACCGTCGGGAAGGAGCACATCGACTCTGTGCTGGACAGGATCCGCAAACTGGTGAGAAAAGTCTTTATTTATGAGACTCTAGCAGTATAGTACTTGATATTCTTTAAAAAAGCTTAAAGGGGACCCATCATGCAAAATCCACTTTTTAGTGTATTTTCTACATGAATATGTGATTCCACCCCGGTGTGTCAGGGAACTCACAAAGTGTCAGAAAACAAAACCCTCTCTCTTTCCCTCCGTACCCAAATCTCTAAGAACGGGGGTACAACGGAGCTGATCCAGATTTGCGTCCAATATGACGTAATATCGAAAATGTGGGCTGGCTTTACGCCCACGGCCCTATCAGAAACGTTGCTATCAGAAACAACGTGTTTTGGACGTAATATGGTCTTTGTTTACATTAGCAAGCATCGCTAACACTCAGAGCTAACCTGTACTGGAGAGAGTAAGTGTAAAAAATGCAGGATATAAAAAGGAACTCACCTTGTGGTAAACCTGAGAGAGAAAAAGCATTTGAGCTTTCAGAAATAATCCTTGATGTGGTTTGGAACATGATATGGCGTTTCATCACGGCACCATTTAGCTGAGTATCTTGCTAGAATTCTGAGCAGGCGCAATTCTGAGCAAGCCCTTAGCTTTTTCAAGCTAAGGATCCAGAATCAGCACTTCTCTAACAGGGCTGAAATAGAGGATATGAGGGATGCCTAGAATGCATGATCTGTTTGGTATTTTGATCAAAACACATCATAGACATGTTTTTTTAAATATATTTGTATATATCTGAGACCCATAATATATGCCTAAAAATAGCATGATAGGAGGTCTTTAAGTCTCTTCTCCCCCTCTCCTCCCCAGTCTGACCAGTGCACGGGGCTGCAGGGCTTCCTGGTCTTCCACTCCTTCGGGGGAGGAACCGGCTCCGGCTTCACCTCCCTGCTGATGGAGCGCCTCTCCGTCGACTTTGGCAAGAAGTCCAAGCTGGAGTTCGCCATCTACCCCGCCCCCCAGGTGTCCACCGCCGTAGTTGAGCCTTACAACTCCATCCTGACCACCCACACCACCCTGGAGCACTCCGACTGCGCCTTCATGGTTGACAACGAGGCCATCTACGACATCTGCCGCAGGAACCTGGACATCGCCCGGCCCTCCTACACCAACTTGAACCGCCTCATCAGCCAGATCGTGTCCTCCATCACCGCCTCCCTGCGCTTCGACGGCGCCTTGAACGTGGATCTGACGGAGTTCCAGACCAACCTGGTGCCTTACCCTCGTATCCACTTCCCCCTCGCCACCTACGCCCCGGTTATCTCTGCGGAGAAGGCGTACCACGAGCAGCTCACCGTCGCCGAGATCACCAACGCCTGCTTCGAGCCCGCCAACCAGATGGTGAAGTGCGACCCCCGCCACGGGAAGTACATGGCCTGCTGCATGCTATACCGCGGAGACGTGGTGCCCAAAGACGTCAACTCGGCCATCTCCGCCATCAAAACCAAGCGCAGCATCCAGTTCGTGGACTGGTGTCCCACTGGCTTCAAGGTGGGCATCAACTACCAGCCCCCCACCGTGGTCCCCGGAGGAGACCTGGCCAAGGTGCAGAGGGCCGTGTGCATGCTGAGCAACACCACCGCCATCGCCGAGGCCTGGGCGCGCCTGGACCACAAGTTCGACCTGATGTACGCCAAGAGGGCCTTCGTGCACTGGTATGTGGGCGAGGGGATGGAGGAGGGGGAGTTCTCCGAGGCCAGAGAGGACATGGCCGCCCTGGAGAAGGATTACGAGGAGGTTGGCATCGACTCGTGCGAAGAGGACGAAGAGGGCGAGGAGTATTAACAACCAGAAGTATTACTGTATGCATAGAGCCGTTTTAATGAAAGGTCACAGTTCAGCAGGTTAGCTCTCCTCCAGCGGCGCGCTCAGTGTTCATGTGCAGTTTAAAGACTTCCAATAAACTCTAATGTCTCTGCGTCTAACACACTGACTTGGGTTGTTGAGAAATGACTCTCGTACAAGAGAGAAAACGTGCCTTAACTTCCCTTTCTATGAATAAAGCTGTTTACACAAACCTATCTGACTTGCTGCTTATTATACTTAAAAAAGACATTCTCAAAGTATCTTCCCTGGTAAACTAAATCTAAAACCATATTAAGATGAGTTTTCTATCAATCAAAGCATCTTGTATCGACAGTGACAAAGCTACCAATATATGGTGATCTTATAGAAACTAATGCTTTGCTGCATATCAAAATACCTAATCAAATATAAAGGAATTAAAACAAAAACATCCACAGCAGTAAAATGAATATAAAACAATGACTTTACTGAATACTTAAGTAACGTTTGGAATGATGGACTAGTATTTCTTACAGAATATATTTATTCAATACACTTTAAATGTTTGCTGAGCTGTTGCTGCTTTACCACAAGATGGCAGTATAGGGTTACTGTAGGAGGAAGGTCATTCGAACCACACGGTTTATACAACACACACACACACACACAGCTTTGTATGGATAAAAGCATGCAGAGGTGGGAGAAGTACTCAAATGTTGTACTTGAGTAAAAGTTGAAGTACTAGTGTAGTAAAATTCCTGCATTAAAAATGGTCCTCGCTCGGTGTCTGTCTCCGCTGCTGGACTGTCTCCTCTTCCTCCTCCGAGGAGGCCTTTTAGATTAGCTCTAATTGCTCTGAGGTAATTAAGGCTACATTTGAGCAGAGACGAGGCAGCGTGGACAGGGGATTTAGAAAGGTCGTGGAGGGCAGGCGGAGAGAAAGACATGTTCCTCTTTTGTGAAGTTTTCTTCTAATTATGGGTTTAAAAATAACATGTTGGTGACAAAAGGAAATTGAAGGTGCTGATTATCAACGTAACACTGCAGCAGGGTCAGGACGGAGGGGTTAGGGGGACATCATTTAAACAGGATGTCTTAGTTAAACATGATGCCTTAAGGTGGAGCATATATCACAAATATGACTTAAACAATGCAGGAAAAACATTTAAGATATTTCTTCAACCAATGAAGTTAAAGTAAAATGTCCAATAAAATAAACTTAAATCTAAATATCTGTATAAACGAATTTAAATATTTATTGTTTATATTTTTTTTAATTAATTACGTTTTTTTGCATCCTGAGATTTCTTGGGACATTCTGCCCTCGTCATATTTTAAACTCAGTACTTGTACTTGCAAACAAAGGATCTGAGCACTTCAACCGCTGCAGAACACAAACATATATTAAAATATACATTCCTTTCTCTCACCCCCTCCTACACAAATAAGACCCACAAGGCTCAGTCATTGTTCTTTAATATTAAAACAGGCAAGAAGTACAATAAGCTTTTCTCTATTTACCCACAGTGTTTCCCCTGGAGGAAGAGAAAGCTAGATTCACAGTACAAACCCCAATAGAATCAATAACCACGACTTCACGTTATGTTTTTAAAACTTGGATCAAATATAGCAGCCTAGAACTCTACCTAAAATCTATAACAGCATGGAGGACGTTCCTCACTGATCTGTGTCTCTCTTGTTATGGCTTTGTGGTGCCGTATTACTTAAGGAGCCTTTTGTTGCAATACGTAAAGGATAAGCAGCCGGAAATGCACAAGTGGAGAGCAATTGCACTTGTAATTCATCCAGCGAGATTTTAATTCATAAATTAGAACATCAGTTTCAGATTAAGTATAGAAAACAAAAATAATATTTAGTCAGCCAAGGATTTAAAGCAACATAAGGTCGTTAAACCCATTTGGAGCAGTAGAAATATAAAACCATAGCAAATTAAATATGATGTTTGCAGAAAAGATGACATTTCTTTGTAAAGTAAATGTATGGTAAACATTAAAACGTCAGAACATTCGTCAACAATATCCTTAAGCTAATGGAAAATGAACATTTTGTGTTATGGGACAATAAAGAAGTCCCTATTTCAGGCTAACCAAAGAAAAGCTGTTGATAATTCAATAAAATACAAATCTCAGATAATACTAACACGTTTTTAAAAGTGTAACACTGTACATTAATACTGATGTATTCGTCCAGCCTTTTGCGTATTTATTCATAAATATTCATGAACAGAAATACTTGAGATCTGAAGCCACATTTGTTCTAACTTTCCAAGACTTTAAAAGAAGCTTTTCAGGGTCTAGAGAGTGCATCGGCATTGTTTTATCAACTGGTCCTCCAAATCACCATAAGAGTTTGTTGACTTTGAAAAAGGTGCAATAAAACAAAGATAACTTTACGTTTTGAAACGTAACGTGACTGTAGGAGCTTTGTTCCACTGAGGTGATGAGCGACAGAAACTATATCTGATATGTTGAGAAGAAGCGTGTTTGGTCCATCAAGCCACAAGTATAAAAACACGCACGCACACACGCACACACCACACACACACACACACACACACACACACACACACACACACACACACACACACACACACACACACACACACACACACACACACACACACACACACGCACGCACGCACGCACACACACACACACACACACACACACACACACACACACACACACACACACACACCATGTTCCCTCTCAGTCATCGCTCTTCAGTTGGCTGAGTAATGATGCGTCGAGCAGACAGCCTCTGAAGTAACCAATCAGGGCGTGAGTCAGCTGAATCTGGCTGCGCCTCGACAGGAAGTGTCCCTCGTCTGGGTAAATCTGTCCCGGGTAACAACAAAAAAGGATGACAGATGAATAAGTAAACAAACGAGGTCATTGAAAATGAAACAAAAGCATGCTTAGGGGTTGTCGTTTTTGGAACAGAGGATTAGGACTGCAACTAACTGCCAATTATTTTCTTGTTTACTCTTTAAAATATCATAGAAAAGTGAAACATGTCCATCCCAGCTTCTTAAGAGTCCGTATTATATCTTTAAATGTATTTTTCTTCAATTTTTTCATGGAAATTAATATAGAAAATGGTCTAAACGGTGGGGGGATTTTTTTTTTATGTTGATCAATTTGTAGAATTTTGAGTTGCAGCTTTATTCAGGATTCAGAACACACCTTTATAACTACATAAAGGCATTGAAGCAGACTTGAATGACTAAGCATCCTTAAGTTGGTCTTTGAAGCATCCTCTCTATGTACTTCTCCAGCCACAGTTGAAGTTTACCTGCATGGTATAGTTGGCCCCGATCTTTATTAAGTGTTTGATGAGTTCCGCAGAGTGCTGAAAGTGAACGTTTGCTGTGGAGAAAAACAAGTGTGTAAAGTGAAGGTCACAGGGGTCATATACACTGCTGGATATACAATCATCAGGGCCTCAGCCAGCAGACTGCATCTCATAACACACACAGTTTCCTTGACAATAACATATCTTTTTCATTATAGGTAGAAAATATAGAGATACCTGACCTTGATAATAACATATCTTTTTCATTATAGGTAGAAAATATAGAGGCGTACCGTCAGCAGTGCCATGAGCCAGAAACAGAGTCGCTCCCTGCAGACTTTTCATGCTGGTCAGGACGTTAGAAGCCTGGAAGACACAATCATCATCCGTGCGTTCTGTATTTACTAAGTTCTGGGTGTTTATGCTACGCTAAGTGGCAACTGTCTGTATCCTCGTACCTATCGTGCGGACATGAAGTCATTTGAATATCAAAAACGGTTTTATTTGTTGATTTATTTCCGTCACAGATGCTCAAAACACAAACTCATGTTTTTACATGAAGTGAAACGCAAGCAAGTAGTTCGGGTAATTAAACATGGAACCATATTTGATTGCAAAGCAGTAATATGCACAGGGGACTCAGATATATCCTTGTTATTCTTTTTACCTGCAATATAAAAGAGTGCAATAATAAAGTGGCATCATATGTAAATAATGAAGTAGTTTATTTTTGTAAATGTACAACTTTAATCTCGAAATTGTACCCCCTTCCACTGACTGTACTTTGTCTTCTTTTACCTACAATACAAAAAGGAGTAGAAGTACAAAGTAGCTTCAGATAGAAATATTGAAGTAGAGTACAACATTTTGCACTTTAACAAAGTACTTCCTGTCGTGAAACCACTAACATTTCACACACTTAGTGCAGAATGGGCCTAGTAAAGGTCAGTTTTGAAGGCACTAGAAATGAAAATGTATGTTTGGTGTTCACATTTGGAGTCTGGACATTTTGATGGAGTGTCATGTTTGGTTTCAGGTTGTCACAATTGGGTGTTATTCCCTGTGCGTGCCATAGGGTCTCGCTGTCCATTCCCTACGGCACGGGTATGTAATAGTCCGGCAGTGAGGAGCTTGACCCCAAATTCTCTGATAAAGTTTTTTTCTCTGCTGATTATTCATATATAGGGTCTATATAAAGATATCTAGGGTGGTGTGGAGTTCTCACCCTTGGGCAATTTGAATTTTTCACGATTTTGTGCAGGTACCCTTATTCGCGATATTCGTGAATCGCTGAATTAGGGGGTAGGGCTACTCTTTGACGTCTAGTGTAATGTAACATTCACATATTACAGCATATGATATACCATAGTAAAAAGGAATAACATACCTTTCCAACGGTGTATTATACATGTCTTTGTGATGAATAATAACGTCACATGACACTGGAATGTATGTCTTGCAAGGACGATCTACGGACATTTTTATAATAGTTTCCTAAAAATAAGGGGAAATATCGATTATTATATGTGCGGCATCACTGGAGGTCTGTTATTATGGTGTATTGATGTGTATTATAATAACTGAATGCCTCATTATTAAAATGATGCGTTACAATGGTCGTTTCTGTATTTTATTTCAATGTTGCCGAGTCAGCATATTTGTATTATCGCTTGTAAATCACGTGTAAGGCATTCAGGGCAACTCTGCAAATTAAAGTTTTCTCCTCATACAAACAATTTACCAATTAGTTTTGCTTAATCTGGTATTAAGATATATGAGGGTTATTGTTGTTGTTCTCACAAGCAAGCAAGCACATGCACACATATTATTGCACTCTACTTTACTAATGTTATGACCAGTATTGATAACAAAGACAATTTTATTGCTGAAGGCAAAATAAAGAAAATTACAACAGTCATTTTAGCTTAACTAGCACATAGATGTTATATACTGTACGTATGTGCATATATAGTCTGCTATTGTCAGTGTTCGTTTCACATGTTTTCATCCTCCGTCTCTGCTTGGAGACATTCCCTGGTCTTTTGATTAAAACAACCATGTCCACCTTAACATTTACAGAATGATGTACATGCCATTCCGGCAAGGTAACAGCCACATCGCTTAGTTTTACAAGGTACGGCACTGTCACACGAGCATTTGATCACTTTCAGCAGCTCTTCTGGGGCGAAGCCAACATTTTCTGCTGCAATTGTTGGATACAGAGAAGAGCTACCTTCATCCTTGGACCAGCCATAATTCAGAGGGTCCATAAGTGGAGGGTTAGGCTGAATGGCTTGTCTCCATATCGCTACTTGGAGGTGCCACATTTTCTCTGAATGTCTCGTTTGTTGGAGGAAGAGTTTGGAGTTTTGGAGCACCACCAATGCTGCGGGACACTTTCGTTGACCATATCTTTTGTCTGGCTTCCGTCATTGACTCGCATTCGGGGTGACCATAGCAGGAAAGTAGAAATCATGTCGATTGTTGAACGGCATCTTTAACAGAACAGTTGATGTCGCCAACATTGGACAGTGAGTGGACATTGGACCTCAGGACCTTCAGTGCCACTCCCTTCCCGATGCCATAATACGTTGCGACGGTATCACAGCCGGTCACGCCGTGAGCAGCTAATAAGTTGCCCATCACATCACGGTTCTTTTCAACGCTTGCGTTAATGTCAATGAAATACCTTCCTTTCACCGGAGAAACCATCATGACATGGCCAGTGATGTCACCCTCGAACACAAAGTGGCATAGCAGAACAAAGACGTCTGTCGTCGGCAACAACAAGGACTTCTGAAGCTCCGACATATGCAATCTGTCGAATTATCATTGTGTCAGCCTCTTCATGTGTTATGGACATGTCCTCTCTTCTGGTGACCACACCTCGACTGATTTGAACTGGAACTGGATCATTCCCAATGACAACCAATGATGCTGTCAACACATCTTTATGGGCTACAAGGTCATCCACTATCAAATCAATCAGTTGTTTCTTGTTGCTGCTAACAGTAAGCAACACCTTCTGCGGTGGCAGTCGGGCTGTTGGGCGAAGTATGTACACTCTACTGGCTCCCTTGTCCCGGTCACTTCTAGTAGACTCCTTAATGCTACCCTCGTTGTACCTATGAACAAAATGTTATATTCCACATCCCATAATGTTATATAGTATATACAGACACAGCGTGATTAGTTCTAGTTTTGTTTTATGTTATATAGAATATACAAACCTGGCATATGTTACTAATTAGTGTTAGACTACGTGTAGTTTTACAAAGTTATATAGTATATACAAACCTATCGAAGATTAGGTACACGTCACTCGTCTGTAGATGAACCTGGATGTGTCGACGAAAGTTGTCGAGGAAGTCTTGCACAGTACCACCACCGGTAGGCCAGCTTACTACCCACGTAACTGCACATCCATCCAGGAATGAAGCAGTAACATCAGCATGCCTCGATGACACTTCAACTTTCAGAGCGTTTTTCAGGGTTGACTTAGTTTTGGCCTCCTTCATGTGCCCGCTGTCATCAAATATTGATGTTGGTTTTGGGGACAGTTCGTGTGACATCAGATTGTTCGTATCGAATTTTCGATGGCTGGACTGCAAAGCCATAGCTCTGGCATAGATCATCTCTGTGTCAAATAGTTTCATATCACCAACTTTGATATGCTTGCGAAACGCTGCCATCGTCGTGACACATTTCTGAATTGGCGCATGGAAGCTCGCTGGCCAACCTGCTTCGAATGTTTCCATTTGCTTTGTTCCCAGCTCCACGGCTTTGTCAACATTCACAGAGGGATGGTCAACTACCTTTCCTGTTACAATGTTTACTAGTCCCTCTGGGTGTTGATCATTGTTGAGTGGATCAATGCAAAGTTCTAACTTCTCTCGAAGATGTTTTCTGTCCTCTCCGTCTGATTTCATTCTCGCTTTCATCTCTTCTTTGTGATGGGTCTGTGATGGACATTTCTGTTGCTCATGGTCCCTCATCGAATCCAGATTCCCGACAACTTTGTTACACGCATGCATGCTGTAGGCCCATGTTTTCAGAGTTTCTGGCCGTAGTGTGATCCCAATGATGCCATTCTGACCATGTCCATATCTCATGGACGTTGTTTCAATGGCCATGTCGCTCCATATCCCGTTGAACAAACCTGATCTGTGATGCATCGTATGCTGACCTTTCATGAAGTGTTCGCGTTCTTCCTCGGGCATTTCTTCCATTGCTCGGAGATAATATAAACCATATCGGGCATAATTGAAGTGAGCAGCTGCATAGGCATCATCTCCTTGACTGTAGCCAGATGAAGTGGCCAGTCTGCTTCCCTTTCCGCCCGAATATATTGCATAATTGTTTAGACCGGCTTGATCAAACAATCGACCCACAGCTTAGTCGTTCTGTTTTTTGAAGCTGCATCCTCCAAGATCTTCATTAGGTCATCCATCCTCTCCAACTCATGTTTCTCAAAGACTGGTTTGAGGAGTTCCTCCACCAACATTCTCAATGCTCTTACGTTCTCAGGGAACTTCTTTCCTATCAGCATCTTCAGCACACCACCGAATGATGAACTCAGTACCTCCACTATACCACTGTCCGCCATAAGGGACCCAATGCATCCTACGTAGCTCATCAAGAGATGCATGCCGCACATATAATAATCGATAATCGATATTTCCCCTTATTTTTAGGAAACTATTATAAAAATGTCCGTAGATCATCCTTGCAAGACATACATTCCAGTGTCATGTGACGTTATTATTCATCACAAAGACATGTATAATACACCGTTGGAAAGGTATGTAATTCCTTTTTACTATGGTATATCATATGCTGTAATATGTGAATGTTACATTACACTAGACGTCAAAGAGTAGCCCTACCCCCTAATTCAGAGATTCACAAATATCGCGAATAAGGGTACCTGCACAAAATCGTGAATAATTCAAATTGCCCAAGGATGAGAACTCCACACCACCCTAGATATCTGTATATAGACCCTATATATGAATAATCATCAGAGAAAAAAACTTTATCAGAGAATTTGGGGTTAGGGTAAAAATAGCCCTTTGACTGCCGGACTATAAGGTTTGTTTTGTCACCTGATCAGGTGTGTCTGACCCCGGAAGGGCAAATGGTTTTTGACCGCATTCCGCGAGTGCCGAAAAGAACGTTTGTTATGGAATGGATCATTGTATGGCTACGTTGGAGGGCGTCTGCAGACCGCAGGGGGATGAGGAGAGCCACCTGCTGTGTGACCATCAGGAGTTCGTCTGCAGTCATCTATTGGACCCGACGCAGGAGCTAATGTGCTAATGCTAAAAACACCGGAATTGGAGCATCGCCGCGGACCGCCGCACAGTGCCGGACGCGTCATATAGACGACAGGTATGTGCAGCGCTACAATGTTTAATGGACATATAACGAGTGTGCACACAAAAACAAGTGCATGTGTAGCAGAAGTGCACATACAAGTGACTTTATATTGACTGATGGAACAGACTATTATCATGGATGTGTGTGACGCTGCGTCTGTCGCAAATAGCGTCACATGGGGCAGGTTTGCACGCTGCCAATAAACCCACTAGTGACCAGTGGTGTTGAAAAAGAAACTCAGAAACGGGTTGTTAAGCTGACTACAAAAGCGCAACTAGATAAAATAGATAGGTTGCAAAATTAAATAAAGAAATAAGCTAAATAATGCAAGCGTCATACGAAAGTCAGTGCAAGGTTTGTTACTTAAGGGTGATACATAATCAGAGGTACAACATGCTGTTGGTAAATTGATGCTGTGTGATGAAGCGACATGTTTACATGAATCGTTGGTGGGTTTATTACCATGTGAAGAAAAAGAAAAACATGAAATATGGTTCAAAGCAAAAATGTTGCGTGATGTTGAGTGTGTCACTGAAACAAAAATGTGGGTTTCCTTAAAAAAATGTGAAGCAACAAATGTTGAAGCTGAGGATGACATACATCCAAATGACAGTGTGTCAAATGTTGCTACTCCTCTGAGTGGAGCAATGTTTCTGCTGCCACCTCAAGTGGAACCTGTCATTCCTTTAAACCCAATGGCAAGAGAGTACAAGCATGCTACCTCAACAACAAAACCACTTGGAACAATCATCATTACCACGGCACAATCTACAACATCTGGATGTACGGCCAAAACAACCTATCTGCAATCATCACTGTTTGAAGGCACGAGTGCTTCGTCCGCTCAGTCAAATGATGGACGATTGCAACAGACTATGGTCACAATCCACCTGGAGACATTGTTGACGCTCATGAACAGGCAACATTAGATGCTCTGGTCCAGCAACAACATTTCTCATCTCTGCCGCCAAGAGAGATTGCTACATTTGAAGGAGATGCTTTAAATACAGAGCGTTTGATAAGGCCTTGGAGCAAGGAGTGGAAAGAGAGGACAAAGGACTCTCACTACATTCATAACACAACCCAGGGAAAGAGCAAAGGAACGTATCGTTGTCACCACAGTAACAACTACGAACCTACCTCTCTCACACAATAGAAAATGCCAGTGACCATGGATGACGTAGTGACCCAGGAAGGCTTGGCTAAATGGCCACACTTTTCAAAGGAACAATCCACCCATTGAGGCAAATGTGGACCTGTTAACAGGAACACATGCTCCCAAGCCAATGGAAGCATGGGAGGTCCTCGAGAGCTGCGGGAATGGCCCGTATGCCGCCAGGACTGTGCTGGGATGGTCCATGAATGGAAACTTTGGAGCATGAAGCAGGGTTTCCTTCAGTTTCAGGGAAGAGGAATGCTGTGACTACCAAGGACTCGACTGATCCTACTGACCAACTAATCCTGTATTTCTCAGACTGGAGGAGACTCAACGTTGCAGATACCTGGTCGCTCAAGGTAAAAAAGATCCTCAAGAACTTGAGCCAAAGGAGAAAAGACGCTGAAGACCACTCATGCAAACCAACAGTTGGATAAGAGTAAGGTCAGAGGGGCACCTGGGCCCAGGAGTTCAAAACCTTTAGTCAAACCAATCAGATCCCATCAGATTTTGAAATCCCATTTTGTGTGATCCAGATCAGACAAGTCGGCCAAATGTTGTCCCTGGAGTTCAAAGCAATGCAGGATAGGATCACCCTGATCCAGATTACGACTTTTCAAGATGACGAGATCCTGAATATCAGTGCTTTAATCCTACCGAGCGCCATCTAGTGGACATGCAAAATAATACAAGGAAGACAAGAGACCACATTGCAGAGACTTCTATAATGTCTAGTAATTATATTTTTTTATTTGAAAGGTGATGACAGATGATGGACTTTTTTTTAGATATTTTTACTTTAATCTAAATTACATTTGTGATTGACAATCTTTGTTGTGATTATGAGCATAAACATTTATGTCATCAACATTTGGTGGAAAACAAAATAGGCCGCCACAAACGTGAGCAAAAATGGAAAAAATATAATGTATTTCCCATGAAGGCTAAAAATGGTGTATTATTTCAGTTAACAAACTTTGACATCTTATTTAAATTGAAACATATTTTAAAATAAATGGTACAGTACATTTTGCTCTGGTGATCCACTGGAAACCCGCCCCTCTGGTGGGATCAGGATAATCCAGTTGATTGGGATCAAACTGATCCCAATCCTGTGTGGTCGGTTTGAACCCGTTTTGAAGATTTGATCCAGATTAAAGCTTGGATTGGATTTCCTGATCTGATCGGATATCAAAGTGATCCTAATCCTGTTGTTTGGTTTTCAACTCCCCAAAAGATAAATCTGATCAGATGGGGATTAAAAGTGTTGAACTCCTGGGCCCGAGTTCAGAGAGTCTCAGCTGATGGTCTCGTGGAGGCAGACATGTCAATCACATCGTTTTTTACCGCAAATAATATTTGTTATGGAATGGAAAATCGTATGGACTTCACTTTGACGATGCACAAAACCTGGTCAATGAATGGAATGAACTATTCCACATAACCTACCGATTCATCATTACCACACCACCGTATCTTTAAACACAGTAAAGTGCGTCAGCCAAGTCTCCCCGGGAGTCGAGCCACCATGGAAGCTTTAGTATTGGGCTGGTGCCTGTTATATTAAAATACATCACGACCTCATCTTGCCCTCCCCAGCTGGGATTCAAACGGGGGAAATGTTCCAGACTCGCATCAAAAACCAGACATTTAATAACCCGTCTGTCTCTGAGGACAGGCGATGGTGTCCCGCTGATCATTGTGTGATCACCTCGCGCCACATTTCTTGTTCTTTGGATGTCATTTTAAAAGCAGACCCAACCCCCCCCCCCCCCCCCCCCCCGCTGCGAGTCACAGAAATAGCCGGCCCAGTTAAAGGCAACCCACTTTGGAGGAGAAACACTTTGACTACAACCTTCACACAGAGGACAACTGTTTTCTATTTAGCCTACACCTCTGGCTCGTTCCTGTTTCCCATGTTTGTGTGTTTTCCCCACATCTTTGGAGAGCTGCCTGAAGTGCTGGTGGCCACATTTCCCTCTTTCTTTTGAAACCCACAAAGCAGTGTGACCTGCACCTTGCCATGAAGAAAGGACATGTTGTGGAAGAGAAGTCATTTTGCTTCTGAAGGATATTTAAGTGCTTGTCTATTCTAATGTCGACGCTGCACACCAGCAGCCTTTCAGCGACGGCTGGGTGAACAATTGATGTTCGAATAAAT
Organism: Pseudochaenichthys georgianus; assembly: GCF_902827115.2. Lineage (NCBI taxonomy): Eukaryota > Metazoa > Chordata > Actinopteri > Perciformes > Channichthyidae > Pseudochaenichthys > Pseudochaenichthys georgianus. The sequence goes on from NC_047504.1 coordinate 3,334,572, forward strand.
ACGTTGCAAAACAACAACAAAGCAGGTTTTTTCTAATGTGCTCCAACGTCGGGGACCCTATAAAAGTTGCAAGATAAACCTTAGTGGTCTCTCGATGATTAAGTAATATGAAGACATCCTATTCTTACACTAATAATGACTCGGTGCTTATTTGTAATGAAAAACAGGATGCTTGACATTGCGTGGTGTCGGCAAAATGAATCGACCTATCATTAGCTGAGACATTGCATAATGTGATAAATAGATTACATTTCCCAGTAAAAGTGACTAAAAGCGTTGAAAAACAGCATTCTTTTCCAATATATTGTCATGTTTTGAAATTGTTATTTACGTGTATAACATATTTATGTTTTAACGCTAACGCTGATACTCACTTGGTATTTGTTCTCCTCAGTCCAAGGTGAGCCGAGGTATCTCTCGGAAACCGTCGAAGCTGGAAAAGAAAGGAGGTTGTTTTAATAAAGATGTGGAGAATTATTCAATAAAAACAAAGCTGGAGTTTATCTCCTCAGAGCTTCACAACTCATAACAATGATTCTTCTCTCTGAGCCTGCCTTTAAAGGACTTTTTGTACACGTTACATGAGTTTCAAATGTGTGTTTTCAAAATGAAAACGGCTTTATACTCACTCGCCTCTACCAGACACGAGGAAAGCTTTTCATCCTTAAAAATTCAATAAGCCTGAATTCCCGAAAGCGCCGCGTACGGATAATTAAAGCCACATTACAGACGGCGGGATAAAGACCTCGGCAGCGGCGCCGCAGCAGCAGAAGTAATACATACTTCCTTGTCCCTGCTGTGTGAATTAAAGAAGAGAAGATACAGCATTTCTTTTGAGGTTTGTTCTTCTGCTCACCGTACAAAGACCAGTCAGTGATGGGCGCCTGCACTGCTGCACACTGGATCAGGTTCTCTGTGGACTTCAGCACCATCAGCGCCAGGTAGCCCCCGTAATCCTGGTGGTCAAGAAGATACATAGGGATATTCTCTATTAGATGCTTGAATATATAAACAAGTATGCTCAGATTTTTTTACACTTTTCAAGAATTTTCTCTCGGCTTTACTTCACCATTCAGGCCTCTGCAAATCAGTACATTGTTCAAGTATATGTTTAACATATTTCTCTATATTAAGCAAAAAGAGTTGCCCTGAGAGATGAGAGAAAATCAGTCCTTCCTAACAATATATATTTAACTTTATGACTTTAAGTAAAAAAAGAAATACAGTGGGGGGCTTACTAAGTAGAACAAAGAAAGACAATGACGTCATAAAAGACTTGGTGCATGCGCAAATGTATGACTTTATTATCTCAGAATATTCCTAATGTTGTTTTGGTACATTTGTGACTTTCTTCTCGTAAATGTACTTTAATCTCAGTTTCCCCTTAGTGTGTTACCCTCAGCTCCATCCTTATTTTCTTTGCCCTACAAAGGCCCTGATCCGTCGCGCTTTCTTTATTTATCCTTGAGGGTGAATGTTTGGATTGATAACACGGACAAACCTCTCCGAAGACCCCCACTCGAGTGGGATCAATGAACGGCAGCTTCACCAGGTACCTGAGGCACACAGAGGAAGCGTTTGCAACAACACTCAGACGACCGCTTCGATTCACAGAACATCAAGTGGGCAACAGAGTATCTTGTTTTTATGTGTTTGTACGGCGACCTTGAGAGCCTTGAAAGACGCCTATATAAAACAAATGCATTATTATTATTATTAACAGCAAGGAGGTCAAAGGTCAGATCCACATGTGAGAGGGAGGAAAAGAAATGAGGAAAAAAGCCCCAACTTGTGTTTTTATAACTTAAAAACACCATATTTTACGTGCATTTCGAACTTAAACGCGTCTCCTCTTCAGAAAGTACGGTATCATAACGAGACACCTTGTTTTCGTATTCAAAAGTTGTTTCGTCTGGCGAAAGAACAGACCGTTTTCTGTCATTGAAGACATGAAAGCAAAGTCACTTTTAAGAAGCCATTTTGCTGTGAGTGAACAAATATCAAAATTGATGCAATTTCTTGTCAAATTAAAGACATTGTGCAAAGCATCAAATATGCCTTTTGTTCGCTCTGGGAAAAATAAGATACTTAGCAATACTTTAAAGGGAAACTGGCAAACGTTCAATTATCCAACAATGATGCCTTTCTTTCTACGTTTTCAAGTCTCCTATTCAGGATTACTTGCTCACAGACCGCTGGCAAAGGTGTCTTTGAAATGCTGAGGAGCATTCAGGCTCAAAGAAAAACTCTCACTACAATTAAAATGATTATTTTTATACAAAATACATACTGCAGAGCGGCTATCTGGTCGTCTTTGTCCACCGTGCCGAGCCTCTGGTGGACCTGCTGCAAAACCCTGGGAAGAGACGGAGATAAAGGTGAAGACAGAGAAACGACTCACTCCCAGAACCATGTTGGACATGTAGTTACCTTTGACCTCTGAACCCTGACCCCCTGCCGTCCAGTCGTGCTACAATGACCTGCTCTGACCCCACCAGCCCCAGGTACCAGTCCAGCCTGAACTCATCCGTCACCCCCTGCCCCCCCGGAGAGCTGCCGCTGAGAGGAGACACACGGAGACACACGGAGACAACCGTCACTTATTTACTTTGAACGTGAGGATTCCCACAGACGGCATGTTGTGATGAGATGTACTATTACACACTTTTCCTTTACTGAGAGCCTTTGGGGTTACAAAGACTACTGCAGATGGTTGACCTAGTGTGTGACAAGTATATAACATAAAGAAACAAGTAATAAATAATAATGAAATTATCCCCCGCTTCATCCAAGAAAATCCTCTGCCCTTTAGCAGTTGGTTCACAAATACAGAAAATGTATTAAAATATTTATTTAATTATAACGATGGAAGTATGAACAATCATTGTTACTTGTATGACATTTAAAGTGTATATTAAACATGTACAAACAATTGAAAATAAAATGCGCCATTGGCCGTATTTTTCATGCATCAATTGGTCGTTTTTTGTCCATACTTTCATTTGATTGTCAGTATTATTATTTCCATAATGCTACGTGGGAACGGAGTGCTGGCAACAAACCTGACGGAACATTCAGCTGCACGCCAACTGCTCAGTTTAAAACTAGAAAATGTTATGTTGCATTAATTATTTAAATAGTTACATTAACTATAACACCTTTAACATGTTACCTTCCCCAACACTAAGATAAGTGCATTTAGTCAATAATACTTGGGTACTAAAGTACGGTATTGATTGTAGAGTATTTACCTTGTTGTATTACGAGATTGATTTTTATTAAAGAATGAAAAAAGGATTATAGGAGGAATGTTCTCATCTGGAACGCATTTAGTTTTCAGTTATAGCTGCTGTTGATTTGATAATGTACTTTAAGTATGCAGGTGGAGGGAAGAGCTTCCCTTTCAGCCGTCCTCTGAAGCCCCGGTGAAGTGGATGGTGTAAAGATGTAAATGTGATAAAGTGGAATGGGCTTACACAATGAGCAGAAGGCCGTAGAGGAAGGATTCGGAGAAGTCGGGAGGATAGATGAGCTTCAGAGGCAGCGCTGAGGACGACACACACATTAACTCGAGGAGAGGTGAAGCAGAGGACGACGGGAAGGGAAAACCTTCATATAATGAACTAGTCACCATTTGTACCAAAGTTGTCATTAGTTATGGTGTGTGTTTCATTCCGGATCTTCTTCTTGCTCTGCAGAGCGGAGCGCAGAGGGAGGTTGTTCTCCAAGATGAAATAGGCTGTGAATTACAAACAAGAAACCGTGTGTATTTCTTAATATCAAACAAGCCTATGCATGAAGTCAGAAGTTCACATGAAATATGCAGCACTTCATCCAGAGGCTGCCGCAAAGGGCAAGGCTCCATTTTGATTTCACAACATGTTTTCTATTCTACATGTAACAACAGAACAGTTATCATATATATAAGAGGCGGCTGCTTCACCTTGCAGTCAAGCATTTATCTAGGGTATGGATCAGCTCTGTTCTTTACGTCTGGCAACAGATATTCTTTTTTCAACCGAATATACTTGCATAAAAAACCTAATATCGGTCAGTAATTGCTATTATTTAATGTATTCACTACGCCCTTTATCAGAATATCAGTTCTTTCTAAAACATTTATTTATCAGCTTTTCAGGCTTAAGGCAAGTAGTGTTAAACTCCTACATTTACAAATGTACTTAATAATTGCTTCCCAAATCATGAAGTCTTGTGCAAATGAATTTATAATCTCAGTCAATTCAGGGTTTAAGTCTCAGTTAAACGGTGAGTGGTATCTCCTAATTCACCGTTTGAAATCAAAGAGTATGCAAGACATGACTGGTGGTGAATAAAGTGGCGCCGTTTGGATCCAGCAGCTGCTGATGTTTCATCGCTGCGGACTATTTAGCATTTCCATCACATCAACACAAAATGGTTTCGTGTGAGGGGAGTGAAGACGACTCACAGTTCACATCGATGAAGCTCAGGAGCAGCACAGCTGGAACTCCGGGTCCTGCAGAGGGTGGAGTAAAACATTAGCTTTGGATGTGCATGACACGCTGACACGTCGGTGCCTTCTTCAGGCTACTTTCATGCACTTCGAGGCACATTTCAGACTTCCTAGGAAATTAAAAACATTGTTCGTAGACAGAGAGGGTGGGTATACTTTGAGAGGAAATCTACATTTGAAACAACTCAAGGTCAGAAGAACTCTGAGAAGTACGAGTTTAACAATCTGTGGGGTGATTTTATGGAATGCTTTGGAGCAGGAGTTCAAACAAAGCACAAGCATACTTCAGTTTAAAAGGATGTACAGAAACACTTTTTTGGAAAACTATGAGAATGAAGAAAGGTGATTGAAGATGAGAAATGATTGTATATGTTTGTATAAATGTAAATGTATGTAGGAATAACTTGCATAATGATTTAAAGGACAATCATTGATCAAGTAAGGGGTGGGAATTAATAAGCATTTGCTTCCTCCCTTTCGGACACATATGATTTATTATTATTATTAATATGAAGACATTTTTTTTGTTGAATATACAAATTATTCCCATGAATGTGGATAAATACTGTATTATAACAATACGGTATTCTGTTTTTCACATTTGTTATTTGTTATTTTTTAATCTGTTCGAAATAAAGACTGATAGAAAGAAAGAAGACGTATGTGGGGCTTTCCTCACATCGCCCATAATTATGCCATTATGTAAAGTAGCAAGACGAAATGCAGCAAAAAGGGCACACTTTATACTGAGGGATTTCCTTTATTAAAATATCAAAGTAACATTCATCTTCAGGAAGTATTATGTGTCTATAAAAGGAAACATCAATCACATTAACTTGGAATGGAGTTCAATTTCATATTGTAAATGTATCTTTTATTGGACTTTTTTAAATAGAAATTATATGTTTATATATATTATTTGATATTTGTAATGCGTAGTCCTACTTCTTATGTTCATCTAAATATCTCATTTCATTTCATTTCATTTTGGAATGGAACAAAAAACTGCATCTACAGATAAATAGTCGCTGAGCAGATCTAACATATGGAGTGTGGACTGCTACTTGGAGAGGTCCCAGTTCACCTCCTGCCCTGCCGTGGTGCCCTTGAGCAAGGCACCGGACACCCCCCCTTCCCCCTTAAGTATGCCGAGGGCTTTTACAATAAAGAAGTCACCATTTTATAGTTTTCTGGTGCAGAGGTTATAAAAAGTTAAGGAATCAGATTTTCTTTCTGACCTTTGCAGCGCAGGATGGCGTGCTGTGCATCGGGGCTGACCTCAGCGTCAAAGAAGGAACACTCGTCCTTCAGTCCACAGGTGACGCAGCGGCGAGGGAACAGGCCGAGGGCGGACACGCTTTAAGACACAATAAGGTGCATTGGAGGGTCTTAAGAACACACAGTATGGTGGATGTATTGAGGGTTTGATACCTGTACAAATGTCTTTGCTGTGCAGAGGGCTCCGTGCTCAGGAAGTATCTGCAGAGCGAAAGCAGGACAAGGCTAGAGATCAGTAGTCGCTGTGCGTACGGCAGATACAGTTATGCAAAAAGCTTGTTATGCAATTCACGTGTTAATCAACAAAAAGGCGTAGTGTATTTGGGGAAAGCGCGCAGATGCCGCATAACAGACTCAGCTGGTACATGTCTTACCGGGTAACTGTTGAAAAAGCCTTTGTTTAAATAATGATATTAGAATATAACTCATTTGCAGCCTATAGAGCAACATACACACACATTTGACGCAAATGTTTTTTAAACTAAATGCTCGGAGCCAGTCTTACATTATCTGGTTGTTTTCGTCGTAAGCTACGATGTCGGTCACCTCCCAGGCTCCCGACGTTAGGTGCCGAACTTCGTCCTTGTCACTTCGTAGCTGGAATCAGAAATGGGTGAAAGGGTTAGGAAACAGGAGAAAGGAGCATCTTCCGGGGGATGGAAGTCCGTTTAGTCGTCACCTTCTTAGTGAACATGGTGATGTGGTTGAAGTCTCCCTGCCCTCCTTGCTTCACAGGCAGAGAGAGGACGAAGCGGCTCCTGTCCTTGGAGAACAGCGGCTGCTGTCCCTGCACACAGAGGTGACACACTTTAAACAGCCCCCCCCCCCTTAATAATGGACCTTTATATTGCAGAGAGGATATCAAGTCGGTACATTATTGTTGTTATGAGTCATGTCAGTATTGAGGCTTACCTGAAAGGACAGCCATGTCCCTGAAGAGTCCTCGTGTCTCTGAATTAAACAGAAGACGAAGGAAAGACAGCTTCAAAAAGGATTATATGAAATAAGGACGTGATCTTGAGCGCTGTAAAACGATTCAAACTCAATTCTTTATTCTTGAAGGAATGCAATTAATCTGATTTATAAAAGACAATCATTATCAGAGGGAAATATGGTCTCTTATGCAATAGCTCAATGTTTGAGTAACATTCAGCTTTACTTTAAAAGTAGCAACACTTTTCTGTAAAATATCTTACCCTTTCTTGCTCAGTAAGAGATATATTGTTGTTATATATTGTCGCATGGATAATTACTAGTACTAATGCATTCATATACAGTGTTCTAGCCATTTTATTGAGTGATTTAATTTACACTATAACAAGGACCAGGGGCGGCGCCAGGGGGGAGCTAGGGGGTGCTGAAGCACCCCCCAGGATTGCCAAAGCACCCCCTAAGCACCCCCAAGAAATATGTTTTTTTTCCCCGAAAATTATTCTTTTTTTTAATTAAATTAAATCAGAAAAATTATTGATTACATCAATGCAAATGTGAAACAAATAAATGTTTGACCAAAAACATAAAGCCAACACAGGTGATATGATTAGGCCAATGGCCAGCACCCATTTGATTGTTGACCTACCCATAGGCTAAATTACTTTGTGACACTTGAGTGACTTCCTGTTAGCTGGAGCCCCAAATGATTTGCTAACAGCAAAGTGACAAATGGATCGTTTTTTAGTCCTTAAACGTCCACGTGTGGACACTCAATCAAAACCACCTGAAAGCGAGAGGGATTCTGCACATAATAGGCCTCGTGAGTACAAGTAGCTTACTTCTGGGTCTGTTTCATTCAAGCTCTGCTCTGTGTGTGTGGCACGAGCCATTTTGTGTGCGTGTGCAAGCGAGCGAGAGAGAGAGAGAGCGCACCGGTGGATATCTACCGGATATCGTTGTGGTTAGCATCTGGTGCTAGCTAGCCAAGCTAACGGATATAAGGAGCTTTTTCAACAACAAGGTGGAGGGAGAACTCTCTCCTGTCAGACTGAGAGTCTCAGATAACCTCACAGGGTTCGTACGGGTGCTTGAAATCCTTGAAAATGCTTGAAATTTGACGTGCTGTTTTCAAGGTTGGGAAAGTGCTTGAATTTTGGGAATGGTGCTTGAAATTGAGATAAAGTGCTTGAAAATGTAAATGCTTTACTTTTACAATAAATTGCTGTCTGACTGAATAGTTCGCTTTTTAGATTAAAAGAAAAGAATTGCTTCGCTTCTACATAAAACAGCTCCGCTGCGGCCTTCCCGCGCTGTGCGCGCGACCTGCAGGTGTTTGTGTTACGTGTGACCTGGGCATTCTGATGAGAGATAGGTGACTGTGTGCCAGGAGGTTGGCTAGCAGAAGACCAATACAAGCCATGGCTAAGAGTAGGGTCAAGCCCACGAGTAGCCTCCTGCAAAGTTTGCAACAAATAACGATGCGAGAGTCTGCGCTGACGAGCCACATGAAAGGTACGCCGTAGAAGAGCATTTTAGATTAGGCTAACGTTGCATGTTACATTTGTTTAAGCTAACGTTAGCTAGCTGAATAGCAAACTCGATTGAGGGATAATAATAATTGCAGGGGACAATCATTTCAGAGGAGCGTTACAGTCGCCACCCTGTGGTGTTCAGAGGATGAAGCACTCACGGCATTTTGTGTTATAGTCATGAAATATAATCTATTGATTCGACACAGAGCGATTTTGAAAGCAATGTATTTCTACTGGTAGTATGTTTCGTGCCTAAACCAAATGTGACTTGCTCTATCGAAGTCAGTCACATTGACCCGAAGACACATTTTCGTTTGTATTACTGGTCTGGGGGAAGCTCGCGAGTGTGTTTGTGTATTTTTGCGTTTGTGTACCGGGGAAACACTCACAAGAAACACCGGCTGTTGTTATGCTTGCTGTGACGTTAAATTAGTCCGTTCTCCGCTTGTAATTATGCCGAAGCTTCAAAGTTGTATTTATCATCTGAATTTGCCGAAACAAGTTTAATATTCTGAAAGCCAATACTTTGTTTATTTGAAAACAGATGAAAATAAACTGTCTTTTATATAAAATTGAAGTATTATACAAGTAAAACTACATTTTGTTTTAATCCCATGTAATTGTAGAATGAACACAGTCTTCCTTTGAAGATGTATAAGTCAGGTGTCTTGAGTAGTCAGAATTACCTACAAATCATTGTACACATTTGTAAATATTATTTTCCACTTGTTACCATTGTGAGTCTATTTTTATGCAGCTCTGCGTGATTTTGTGGCTACAATTCAGGCTAATACGCTACCAGAGGTGGAATAAGTACTCAGATGTTGTACTTGAGTAAAAGTACAAGTACTCAGATATTGTTTGAGTAAAAGTAGAAGTACTCAGATCTTGTACTTGAGTAAAAGTAGAAGTACTCAGATCTTGTAGTGAAATTATAAGTACTCAGATCTTGTACTTAGTAAAAGTAGAAGTACTCAGATCTTGTACTTGAGTAAAAGTAGAAGTACTCAGATCGTGTACTTGAGTAAAAGTAGAAGTACTCAGGTCTTGTACTTGTGTAAAAGTAGAAGTACTCAGATCTTGTTCTTGAGTAAAAGTAGAAGTACTCAGATCTTGTACTTGAGTAAAAGTAGAAGTACTCAGATCGTGTACTTGAGTAAAAGTAGAAGTACTCAGGTCTTGTACTTCTGTAGAAGTACTCAGATCTTGTTCTTGAGTAAAAGTAGAAGTACTCAGATCTTGTACTTGAGTAAAAGTAGAAGTACTCAGATCTTGTACTTGAGTAAAAGTAGAAGTACTCAGATCTTGTACTTAGTAAAAGTAGAAGTACTCAGATCTTGTACTTAGTAAAAGTAGAAGTACCAGAGTGTAGGAATACTCTGTTACAGTAAAAGTCCTGCATTCAAAATGTTCCTCAAGTGAAAATAGAAAAGTATTCTCATCAAAATATAGTGAAAGACAGTAAAAGTAGTCGTTGTGCAGATTGGTCCATTTCAGAATAATATATATGATATGTTTTCTAATGATTGATCATTAAAGTGTTCTCAAAGCTGGTGAAGGTGCAGCTAGTCTGAATGGCTTTGTAGACTGCAGGGTAGCTGGTGGATTTACTCCAGGTGGAACTCAAGTCTGATTTAACACTTGGTTATATTTCACATCATTCATCCACATCTGTGAAGTAACTAAATGTGTTAAATACATGTAGTGCAGTAGAAGTACACCATGTACCTCTGAACTGTAGTGGAGTAGAAGTACATCATGTACCTCTGAACTGTTGTGCAGTAGAAGTACACCATGTACCTCTGAACTGTAGAGGAGTAGAAGTACACCATGTACCTCTGAACTGTAGAGAAGTAGAAGTACACCATGTACCTCTGAACTGCAGTGGAGTAGAAGTACACCATGTACCTCTGACTTGCGTCACTACCAACCTAAAAGTACCTCAACAATTAATCAATAATGTATTGAAAAGTTATTTGGCTGATTGTTGTATATCGGCTCAGCCAGGTTATATGGGAGGCCCAGTCTACGTACAGGTCACTAATTTTGAAATATTAAACTTAGTTTTCTTTTCTTTAATTTTTCATCCTCGTGTAGAATGCTATCACGAAACACACATTTGGTTGTTTATAGCATAAAGAACATCTGATTTAATGTGAGGTAGGGAAATAATCATTTGAGTATGTGTATATAAATATGTAATTTACAACAGCTGTAAGATGCTTGAAAAGCTGGAAAATGCACCTTGAAAATGCTTGAAAAGTGCTTGAATTTGACTTTGGAAAAGGTGCAAGAACCCTGACCTCAGCTCAGGTGAAGTAAAGGACTCTGTGTTTAGATAGTTAACTTTAGTCTAGTTATCTCAGTGGATCTCAAACGCTTTGTTTTAAAAGGGGAGTGATTTGTAAAATATCTATAAAGAAATAGAAAATCTGTTTACAGTTCTGTTTCATATGTATGTTGAGAGATACTGTATATCCATAGATCTCTTCATTTTGGCTCTCAAAGTGCACCAGATTGATGCTTTTAACTTCAATATTTAAAAAGAAATCTTCACCACTAGAGGACGTGAGGTCCACTCCCCACTTGTAAAAATAGCACTTTACCCCTGCTTACACCTATATGCCGTGAGCTGATTACCGAGCCTTCATTGTAACAGTCGCGGGTACACTGTGTGTGCATGTGGGGAGTGTTGCAGTAGAACATTTAACTGTAGCGCTGGTGCATTAATGGGAAACCCTTAATGTTTGAGCACCCTCTATGAAACGTCAAGCTACCCCACAGCACCCCCTAGAGAAAATCTCTGGCGCCGCCACTGACAAGGACTGATATGACAATACATATCATTATAGTTTTACAATTCTCATTAGTTAAGGAGTAACTATAGTTGGTTAAAATACAATGTTTATCTTGTAAATGTAAAGTAGCCTAATGCTAAACTACAAGTACTTCAGAATTGAAATCTGGTAAAAGTACTTTATTTTTTATTATTACAGGTCATCTGTCATCATCTTTGACCCCATGCTCTGAAATACATCACCCACCTGGACGCAGACTCCGATGGTGGCGTCGCATACCGTGAGCAGTGATACATTCTGGGAGCGGTTGACCCACCGAACTGCCAGGTAAGTATTACTGATCCACTTCACCATGGTGACGTAGAAATCACTGCAGAGGGGCCAAGAGAGGAGTCAGACTTTGTGTGTGTGTGTGTGTGTGTGTGTGTGTGCGCGTGCGCGCGCAACACGTTCTCACTCCCATCCCGTCACATATTGACGGACGGTCAGGGCCCCTCCCCGTCGCTATATTACGTACAGGGTACCCCTTGCCCGTCAGGCTTCTACGGGCAGGGCGTCCCATAGACCTTCATTGCGGACAGCGGACCCCTTGACCGTCAGGCTTCTACGGGAAGGGCGTCCCATAGACCTTCATAGACCACGTGATCAACAACGATGGCCGACCTTCGTGTTATTCTCGGTGGAAAATGCCTATTTTAAGGTTTATTTGGCCATTAAAATGCGTTTGATGTCATTTTATGCGAGTAATGAGTTTTTATTTCTAATTATTTGTGCAGTACATGTACATGATGTTTAGTTTGCTAGTTATGAGGAAGATTACTTCATGAATGCTAACGTTTTTTTGGTGGAAATGTGTTTTTTCACAGCAAAGTCACCCTCTGTACTTGGACTTATTGGGAGAATCTAAAGGCAAGAACATCCCAAATATTAATTTAGGTCTTTATTGTAGACCTTTAGTGTTGCCGTCTGTGAGGAAAATACATGGGGCTCAGAGCCTCGTATTTTTTAAATCTTTTTTTCCTTCTAATTTGTTATTCTTTTCAAAATAACACACTTTTATTTACTCACCAATAACACACAATTATCCTTGCTTTTATTTATTGGTTTAATTCCATAATCTCGGTCTTTTTTGGCGTTCGTCAGGAACTGAATTTCAAAATAAAAATAACCGGAAACAGACGTAGGCATTTCGAGCGATTACCCAAGATCCTCAGCTACGCTGATTGGATGTTTTAGCCGCAATGCATGCTGGGATTTGATGTTTATATTATATGAAATCCGGAAAACATTTTAAAAGAGTAAAATAATACTTAATTCCGAGTGCTCTTGCTTTTCTCTTTGAAAGTCATCACATAACGGCATTGTAATACACGGTACGGTTCTTTATTTAGAGAGCCCTGATGAGAAGACCTTTGGAAAAACTGAAGAAATGCCGCCGAAACTGAATACTTGACGTGGATCATAAATATATCAACAATTAAAAAACATCTTCAATTTCTCTTCACACAATACGTCTCCTTGCAGTATCGACACTAATTCGGCTGACTTTTACATTTGATCTAATTCATAGATAGGTTATATTTACACCATAACGGTGCACAGCTGATAGAAAAGGACTTGTAGTTTTTAAAGATATTACTGATTTGAATTGGATTGAATTTTGAATGTAAGAATGTAAATACTGAGTCTGAAATAGTATAGCAATATGATGTAAAATTATGTGAAAGCATGAATAAAACTACACATCTTCAGATGTTGTACATACAAGTGTCTGTGTGTACCTTGTGTGCCTAGTGGTTAAAGCACGTTATTGAATTATTGTTTTTATGTGTTATATTTGATTAAAAAAATATTAAGAGTACATATACTTTCATAGGGGGAAAGTAGAAGGTCTGTGATAGAAATATAGAATATAAAAAATCAAGAAGATACTATAAGTGATCTCTTCAATAAAACAGTTTAGTGCAGGATGTACACAGATATTAATAGGAGGAGGTGCAAAACAGAAAAACGAATTAATCTTTATTTAAACATTAAATAACATATTAATATCTTCTTTTAAATAAGAAAACAACTTTGGGGGTATCTATCTACAGATAAATATTAAGTCTGACAAAGTACTTAACGTCTAATATATTGCTTTCCTGCAATGTTAACTATGTTGAAGCACTTATTTTAACTGATATTATACATATTAATTATACTCTTATGTATGTAGATAGAATAAGAAATGTGCAGAATATGACAGTTTAATGGTGGAGGTACACACATATTGATAGATGTCTTGTAATGCACTGTTGAGGAACCTGTGACCCAAGTTTTTCATTCATTAGCATAACTACACCGTAGTTGTGTATGATATGTCAATAAACCTTTGAAAATCTTGAAAGGGATGTGCAAAATAGCCATAATATACAGTCTTTAATTAACTATTAGTAGAGAATAACGAGTAATGAATATACTTTATTACTCGTTTTCATTCATGTCAATTGCAGATACATGTTTAGTCTTCTCAAGCACCAACTATCAAATATCTCTCCTGATTGTTGGCACTTGACAATCACCTTATCTGAATTTTACTCAGGTGTAACTAAAGTCTGATTTAAGGGTTGTTTATATTTCACATCATTAATCAGAATCTGCAAAGTAACTCAAATAAATGCAGTGGAGTAAAAATACCAGGTTAACCTCTGAATTGTAGTGGAGTAGAATTACAAAGTAGCAATGAGCTGTCATGTGGGTATATATTAATGCTGCGCATTATGGACACAAGCGATGTTCACCCATTTATTAATTATATGTTTTACCAATGTGTTTAATACTGGCAACTTCTAATTGTGGGAAAAACGAAAACGTTCAGTAGAGACGTCCCATAGAACATTTTGCGAAACTCAATAGCCAGCATGTGTAGTTCTGGAGGGGTGTTCGATTCCAGTTTTGGATAGTCTGGCGTGGTTTCGTTCCATTTCACACAGCTGTTTGACGCTCTGGTAACCTTACGGGGACTGTAGTCCTAAACGATAGCTGGGGATTATGGGTAGTGTAGTGTCTTCGGCCATCCTAAACTCAGAAATGTTGACAATCGCAATGATGCTCGAACTGTCCCTTATAGGCCTACGTCTGTTTCCGGTTATTTTTATTTTGAAATTCAGTTCCTGACGAACGCCAAAAAAGACCGAGATTATGGAATTAAACCAATAAATAAAAGCAAGGATAATTGTGTGTTATTGGTGAGTAAATAACAGTGTGTTATTTTGAAAAGAATAACAAATTAGAAGGAAAAAAAGATTTAAAAAATACGAGGCTCTGAGCCCCGTGTATTTTCCTCACAGACGGCAACACTAAAGGTCTACAATAAAGACCTAAATGAATATTTGGGATGTTCTTGCCTTTAGATTCTCCCAATAAGTCCAAGTACAGAGGGTGACTTTGCTGTGAAAAAACACATTTCCACCAAAAAAACGTTAGCATTCATGAAGTAATCTTCGTCATAACTAGCAAACTAAACATCATGTACATGTACTGCACAAATAATCAGAAAGGACATCAAAACGCATTTTAATGGCCAAATGAACCTTAAAATAGGCATTTTCCACCGAGAATAACACGAAGGTCAGCCATTGTTGTTGATCACGTGGTCTGGGAGCTGTTGCAGCGTCCATAGCAACCACCTTAGCAACCATGAATGTGTACACATTCATGAAGTAATCTTCGTCATAACTAGCAAACTAAACATCATGTACATGTACTGCACAAATAATCAGAAATAAAAACTCATTACTCGCATAAAATGAGATCAAAACGCATTTTAATGGCCAAATGAACCTTAAAATAGGCATTTTCCACCGAGAATAACACGAAGGTCGGCCATCGTTGTTGATCACGTGGTCTATGAAGGTCTATGGGACGCCCTGCCCGTAGAAGCCTGACGGTCAAGGGGTACCCTGTACGTAATATAGCGACGGGGAGGGGCCCTGACCGTCCGTCAATATATGACGGGATGGGAGTGAGAACGTGTTGGTGTGTGTGTGTGTGTGTGTGTGTGTGTGTGTGTGTGTGTGTGTGAGGTACCTGAGTTTGAGCTGATCAGGAGGCTGCAGTTCTTGAGTGTGTGTCGCTCCGTACAAGTTGACCACCAACAGTTTGACCTCTGGGTTCTTCTGGCCCGCCTGCAGGTGTTAAACAGAGATATGTTGTAAACAAAGTGATTTAATGATATGTTGAACTGACTTTATTACCCACAATGCATGCTCACCATAGGATATGGATATTGTAGACCTTTAGGGTAGGTGCTGCCGGTAAACTGGGGCAGAACCATGTTGGGAACCAGCGTGTCGTTGATGGAGAGGAAAGCGAGTCTCTCCCCATCAGGAGACCACCAGTGGGCCAGGTGAGAGTGCAGGATCTCCTCTGAGGAGACACACACACACTTAACAACCTTTATTCTCAAAATGTGTCCTTTTTACTTCCCTTTCTGACTCAATATTGCCAGAGGTGCTAAAGACAAAATATAATTTTAAAAATGATTTAAATGGTGCTGTTTTTCTGCACCTGTAGTTCTGTTTCAGAAGAACTAATACTAATAACTACTTGACTTTATATGACAGTCGGTCCATTTTGGATTAAAATCTAATGAATATATAAACATATGTTAAAGTGAGCAATAATAATAAAATAAAAAATATTATATATATTATCTAAAAATAAGTGGTAAAAATAAGGTCAACATTGCAATAAAAAATAAAATAATAATATGTATATAAACACAAGAAAGCAGTGCAATACAAAATGTATTAATGTAAAAATGGGCACATTGTAACAACAATAATATGGGGGGGGATAAATATGACTCTTTCCTTCACTGTCCAATCGTCAGCTGTGTTTACACTCTAAAGTAATTAAAAAAGAGGAAACACAGCTCTCAGATCAGCTCCAAACAGAAACTATAATGCCCCCCCTCTGTGTGTGTATCCAGACCCTCCCCTCACTACTGCATGTGTGTGCACTGCGGCTTAAAGGATCGTCGAGGCTTGTTGTTGATTGCCATTCTGCAGAGTGTGTCTAGTCTGCTCTGATGGATTCATTTTAAAGCAAGAACAAATCTTTGAAACATTTCAAACAGCTGAAGTGAGGAGGCAAAGAAAACTCATCCTCTACCGCTAAGTCACAAAACAAACATCCAAGCTGGAGCCAGAAGACACCAGAAGTAGATATCATAAAACATACATGTACAAGTGGTAAAGGTCGTCACAAAGAAGCACAGGTAAAGCAAAAGGTAAAGCTTGCAGAATGGCTTCTTATATTGCTATCTTTTATAGAATAATATTGTAATCTCGTTTTTTTTATCACAAAGAAATACGGCAAGAATGTTTAAATGTCATGGTTCCTCATCGTGGAGCCAGTTTTAAATACCTCGCATACTACAGGATATGTTACTAGTAGTGTAAGTATATTCAAATGTTATAAGGTTTAACATATACTATACTATAATTGTTTTGTATGTAAAAAATAATTCTAATCGTCAAACAAATGTATTGACATGTTACCGAGCAGAATAACATGTGGGGAAGTACGAACCTTTATACACCGTCTATGCTACGAACAAAGGAGCGGACATGAAGTAAATCAGTACATTTTGAGTACAAGTTTTTGAGATGAATTCATTTGAATCACTGACAGCTACATTGTTATCGATAACTGAGACGTTTGCTGTGACAAGAACAGCCAGCCAGTATCTCACAGTTAAACTGAATGTTGCTTAAACATTAGCAGAAAATCAAACACTTATTTATTTAGGAATAGAACTGGTGGAACATCCAACATGCCACATTATGCCTTCCATTGTTACATTCTTTACATATCGAGTCTTCCTCAAAGCAAAAACACACACACACACACACACACACACACACACACACACACACACACACACACACACACACACACACACACACACACACACACACACACACACACACACACACACACACACACACACACACACACACACACACACACACACACACACACACACACACACACACACACACACACACACACACACACACACACACACACACACACACACACACACCTTCGTAGAGCCAGTCGGCCAGCCCGTTGTAGACCACCCCCTCCTGCCCAGAGGAGGTGACCCTCAGAGAGGTACTCCTCACATCGGACTGGTAGTAGATGTTGTTCTCAAAGATGAAGATCTGCACGGATAAAGAAGGTCTTTGTTGAGCAGTCACGCATGATGAAGCTTGTTCTAGTACTTTCTGTTGTCTCTGTCCCCTCTCTGATGAGATTTGCTTCTCTTGCTTTTTCTCCACGTGCATGTTTGCTCGTTCTCTCCCATCGGTGTTTTCATATTTGCAAAACAAACAGGATCAGCCCGGCACACCCCCAGGATCCCCTGAGTCCACCTCTCCTAGCTGTGTGAAGCTATTTGCTTCCCACAGCTCTGTTCTGAACACCCACCAGTCCCACGGCAACCATGTGGAGTTGGGAAACTTTACCTGGAGTGGAACTCAAAGTTACTTTTAATGTTCATTATTCTTCTTCTGTATGTAACAATATCAATGTATTGAAGGCACTCTCCATGTTCCATCAAGCACACAACACGTCACTACCAGCACAACCATAGCACTATGGTCAGAGTGAAGTCTGGTTGTCATTATCAGAACATTGGGAACGATAATTTAAGCGCAGCTAAAATCAAATGTATCAAATGCTCGATGACCGTAAATAAACAAGCAAATGATAGGAACGGCAACTCAAGCAAGAATGAATAGAAAAGAAAAGAGTCAATGAACGTTCGAGACCACTGGATGTTAAGCAGAGAAACTCCAAAGCTCGATTTGAAAGATGAATTGAATGCAACAATTCTTATTTGTATTAATTTATTATAAGTGTTAACAACCAATCTAATGCCAACATGTGTGTTGTATTTGACCTGCTGCACACTAACTGCTTGTCAAAGTGAGTAATGCTATTAATAAACAATAATGTAATAAATGGATTGTGTTATCCCAGGAACACCTGAGTTAATATGCAAGAACATCTGTCTCTACGTGGCTAATAAGTCTCCGCCACTCGCGTGTGAGAGTTATGTAAAAACGGTCACAGCTGGAACTACGCAGAGGAGAGCAGACTGTGAGGTAAACAGAGACGAAGTCCCTCGAGTCAGGATGGTTTCAGATGAAAGAACACGGCGAGGAGGACAACGTGGAAAGCAATAGAAAGAATTGATGGCTGAAAGCTTACCAGCTGCCGCCCTTGTTTCCCCCAGGCTGCGTGTTGGAGCACCGCGTTGGGCACCTCCGGAGGATTCAGCTCCCACACCTCCCTGCGAGACACACCATTAAAAACAGGGTTACAAACCCATAGGAGACGTTATGAGTGCCACCGTGTGCATGCATGGAGGTAAAGAGAAGCATTTGCTCACCTGGTGTAGATGTTGTACACGATGTAAGACGCCGTGTAGGAATATCTGTATGTCTGGAAACGAGAGTTCAACTCCAGTCATGTGTTAAGTCAACACAACATAGACATCTGTCGTGCCAAATGATCATATAATCATTTCAAACACATAGTCTGATTTCCTTTTGCTCTGTTAAATTGTATTTTACTCTTGTGTGTGTTTAACAGAGACATGTGTTAAGGATTTACATTTCAGGAGGGCAAAGGGAAGTGTAAAAGGGGATATTATTATATAAATATAACAAAAGACAAACTCTGTCCATCAATCATTTATCAGTTTCTCGTAAGACTTTCCTCCTCAACATCCACTTTAGGAAACAAGGTAGCTGGAGCCGCTCCAAACTGACAACAGCAGGGAAATAACTAGAAAAGAACTCGTCAAAAACATCATTTATGGAGCGACACTACAAAACGTTGTCAGTCATTTTTAGAGTCAAAAGGTATAACTCGTGCATCCTTTTTCAAGCCGTTTCAGGTTTCTCAAATAAAGCCATGTGTGCTTCAGAAATGCGAGTTACACTTCCATGAAGTTAAGAAAAAGAGGTCTTGATATATTGACTATAGAGCCACTTTTTTCTGACAGTACGTTTCATATATATTATGCATCAGCTTTCTCCAGCTCTTCCCAGACAGCATGTTTGAGTCCTATACATCAAATAGAAACATGTCTTAATGGTAAGGTAGCTCATTCACTTCAGAAACACTTGTTATGTTCCATGGAATGCTCTGAACATCCCGATAGCAATGGATACATTAAAGGCTTTGACAATAAATCCATACAAAAATGTCACCTGTGGAAGCCGTGCGCTGTAAAAAGCACGACCAATCATCTGAGCCGGCTAAAGTAACTGGATGGCCTACCTGCCTGTCAGCCTTCCATCTGTGCACTAACTTATCTCTGCCCTCATTGGTCATGTGCGCGTGCGTGTTGGAGGAGGGGCTCTGTGAGGAAGTCTGAAGGAAGAGGCACATTTTTTTCGGCTGCGTACTTTCAAATTTAGCTCACTCGAGCTGGTTTCTCCAAAATTACATACCCCACCTATAATATACATATCTCACATATTCAGACATATGTGATCTGCACTGATATTAAATGAACTATTGGGGCCAAAATGTAGAATAAATGTTGGTAATAATGTACAGAAGAGGTGTTGTTGTATATATAAAATGCATCCATGTGATGTAATACACTGCAGGACAGATGTGCGCTAGTTTAACACGATGCTGCTGTCTGGATGAGAGGCTCTGACCATGAAGAGCTGTTAAAAAAGGGGACATGAACAAAAGCACACAAAGGATAAAAGAACCAAACAACAAATAGATCCACACCTGTATCGTGCAGAACTTGTTTTGTGTATGTGTGAATAATTCACCAGCAGTGGATGTGGCCTCCAACTTTCAACTATCCAAAAAAGCCAATCTTTTCAATTCAAGGCAATTCCATTTTCCTTTTTAAGAAAGCAGAACATCAAAGTGCTCTTCAATGAACAAATGAGCATAATTATGAACCAGCACATCACACACTTGAAGACACAAAGACGGAACAGGTGTGGGTTTGTTTCTGCATGCAAATAACGGAGAGCATTTGCACATAAAACATGTAAATAACAGCCTGGCAGGCTGGTGATGTTGACAGCTCGTGAGGACAAACAAAACAAGGCTTTTGTGATGCTTCATTTAAAGATTTTAATTTAAAAACAGTGCTTTTTCTTTTGTATCCCACCTGTTTGACATCGTAAGCGAAGAGCGCGTACATCAGATCTGCGGAGAGCGAGTACTTCACCGCCTTGAAGGCCGTCTGAGTGAAAAGAGAAATAGTGAGCTGAACAATTCAAAGTCTAAACACACTTTCTTTTCACACGTTCTTAACCCTCAAGGATATATGTTGACATAGTTACACAAAAGCAAGTGGAAAGCAATATTTAAAAGCCATACTTGCCAACCGTAAGGAATTATAAAAGCATCTCTCTACGGAACATGATTTAATTTGGACAGGCTAGATTTCTTTTTGTGTGTAAGCTAACAACATCCTTGTTATTTCCAGCACTCATCCGCATACCTATGACCAAATAAACCGCATGCACAAACTAATGTAGCAAGTAAAAGGCCATACAACCACAAGGGAGCCGCAGCAGGTTCCGACATTTCTGAGACGATGGGAGACTTTTTATGGACGGCATTTAAAATATGTTTTGCAGTTTGACCCTAGAAGCCACAACTAATTTAAAAATGGTTATTTGGTATCTTGGAGTCAGATACTGAGTGTGTGTTTTGGAGTTTGTTGTGTTTAAAGTCCTTAAAGTGGCCTTTTTATGCTTTTAGGCATTTCCTACATCACTCTGTAACACTCACGCTTCTATTGGCTAGCGCTCCAACATATTGCACGTGATAGGCTAAGGGGGCGGGACATCTCTGAGGCCAGCTAACCAATCAGAGCAGACAGAGGGTGAAAAGAGGTGCACAGGCAGTATGAGAACAATAAAGAGCTTTTTGAACATTAAAGCATGAAGACATGACTCTTTAAAGTAGAGACACTACATACTGATATCCACCTGAACATCAGCAGGAGAGGACTCTTTAAAGTAGAGACACTACATACTGATATACACCTGAACATCAGCAGGAGAGGAGTCTTTAAAGTAGAGACGCTACATATTGATATACACCTGAACATCAGCAGGAGAGGACTCTTTAAAGTAGAGACACTACATACTGATATACACCGGAACATCAGCAGGAGAGGACTCTTTAAAGTAGAGACACTACATACTGATATACACCTGAACATCAGCAGGAGAGGACTCTTTAAAGTAGAGACGCTACATACTGATATACACCTGAACATCAGCAGGAGAGGACTCTTTAAAGTAGAGACGCTACATACTGATATACACCTGAACATCAGCAGGAGAGGACTCTTTAAAGTAGAGACACTACATACTGATATACACCGGAACATCAGCAGGAGAGGACTCTTTAAAGTAGAGACACTACATACTGATATACACCGGAACATCAGCAGGAGAGGACTCTTTAAAGTAGAGACACTACATACTGATATACACCGGAACATCAGCAGGAGAGGACTCTTTAAAGTAGAGACACTACATACTGATATACACCGGAACATCAGCAGGAGAGGACTCTTTAAAGTAGAGACACTACATACTGATATACACCGGAACATCAGCAGGAGAGGACTCTTTAAAGTAGAGACACTACATACTGATATACACCGGAACATCAGCAGGAGAGGACTCTTTAAAGTAGAGACACTACATACTGATATACACCGGAACATCAGCAGGAGAGGACTCTTTAAAGTAGAGACACTACATACTGATATATACCTGAAAATTCTGCTATTTTCAGACAGTTTTCCGTTTAAGGAGTCAACTCTTAAAACATCGAGGCCACCTTTGCTCTTTGATTGCATTTGCTAGCTAACAACAGCGCCCAAAATCCTTATTAAATCCCCTTATGCAACCATTATATGCACAAGGTTCAACAATTCAGTTAAAAAAGAAAAAACGTACCTAGAGGCCAAAAGGAGAACACTAAAACACCGATTATAACGATGCAATTAGCAAACAGTTAAATGTATTCTGCATTTAATAAACATTCCTTTACATTCATTACACATTTAAAGCAGGATTTTGGTTTGCAGGAAGATAATCAGACTATCTATTCAGTAATTTGATAGCATAAACACTAATCTAGAATATTATCTCTCTCTTCCTGATGATGGTAGAGGTGAGATGAGGTGAGGGGAGCAGATTTGCCGACATGCTACACACACTCCCTGCAGGATACTGTCATATCGAGAGTCTGCTCTGACATGTTTCCTTCTGCCTCAAAGACTAGCGAGCGAGCAGCAATGTACCGGAGGCCTATAGTCCCAAATGTACTTTATTCCTACACAGATTGTCTCTGTTGAGTCTCTGATGGAGATTTTAGTCAGAGCTGTTTCTAAAATACGGAAGAGGGTTAGGGCCACATGATTTTTTTTTGGGAGGATTTGAAAAAAAAAACGGTTTTTGAAAGTACTTTATTTTCATCATTTTTGATGCATATGCCTAATATACCGATAATCCAGCACAAAAAAGGTGCAGAATATCCCAGTTTTTACATACATAAATGGGTTAATCTGTGGCTTCTTGTACGTATCTAGGCTTCAGTCAAGGTTTATAATTGTTTTATAATGATTTATGCATCTGCTCTATTTCATGTTGACCTATAGTTGAGATGGCAGTGAGTAAATGATCTTCTATGTAATACAACCCATAGGCATGAATCAGCTAAAACTGCTAAAACGTCCCATCTTAATTCATATTTCAAAAGAACAAAATAAGGAGAAGGGTTAAAGAAAAGCACTAACAAACGTGCTGTTGGCCAGGATGAAGTCCGTCTCGTTGGAGGCGAAGTTAAACTTGATAACGTGGCCGTCGCGGTTCCTGTACACCACCTCTGAATCTGAGAGAGAAAACACACACACTTAGAATGATTACACATGTCACTGGGAGGTTCCTGTAAAAATCAGTTGCTGACCAAATGCTAATGTTATGGGTCTTAAAAGCTTGGGTACCACAGCAACAGTAGAGATATCTGTAGAAGAAAGCACAGCAATAACGGAGACAGGATTCAGGTGGATTCCTTCTTATTCAAATTCTAAATACACACATTCTTACAAACATCACATTTCTTTGTTTGAGTGGCAGTTCATACCTCAGTGCATCTATGGTACTAAAGTGCAATATCATCTTCAAAAAACTACTTTTATCTCCTCCTATTTACAGATGTCTCCTTTAAACACTCGTCCCCTGCACAAGGTAAACACTGAGTACTATAGTGTCATAAGCAAATGTCAAATCTGCACATATATATAATTTACACTCAATGTGTATATAGCTGTTACTCAAACATATTCAATATAAACACATATAGCTATAAAGTCACACTTTCTATCAACATAAACACCTTTAACAAAAATAACTTTGTTAACAGTTCAAAATGACATCTGTAACCTAACTGTTGAGTTTATAAAGCATTTATCAAAGACCCATTTCTTAGATATGTAATCTATATATTAAGAAATACAATCATCTGTTGAGCTCTTCCAAACAATAATTTGACTGTTGAGCTAAATAAATAAAAGTAGACACACAAATAATTGTACATTGCGGGGGTGTACCACACTACATACAATGTTTTTATTATATCAGATGTATCCATGGCTTGAAGATAAATATTAAAAAAACAAAATGGCAGCTCCTGGCTGGAGAAACACATCTGGCTAATTGGAAGGAACCATCTTCTAAAAGCCAGAGGGGTGTCCTTGGGAGAAACTTAATCTAAACCACATCTTTTAGGGAGGGGGATGTTGTTTCTCCCCTGCAATTGACTATGGACTGGTCCACAGAGATTATATAAAGCCCTGCAGGGAGGCCACTCACATACAAACACCACTTTGGACTACACACACAGGTTGCAGTCGAATTGTCCAAATAATCAGCTCCTATCGTCTTTTCCTATCCACTATTCCTTGACCTCTGTGTGATACGTCACAGGGTTAAGGAATAGTGCTTAGGAGAATTCAAAAGGACTTAGGAAAAGAGACTGCGGTGCTTTGAGAAGGCTACATGGATTTTTAATAATAACGGTGGACTACTGTAAGCGCATCGAGATACTTTGCACCGTGCTTTGATGGTGTTTTTTTATACTTTATGAACGTGGACAACAGTCAAACATATATTCCTCATTAGGTTGGAACTTAAATTAAAAAGTAAAGTGAAAATGAAGCTTGTCTCCCTCCGGACCACACGTATTAATCCACATGATCCCAATACGTATGATTGTATGCCAAGATCTTAAAATACATACACATGTATTTATTATAAACGTGTTAGTCCTTAACCTATCACTGTGTATATCACCATTCAAACATGTGTAACGTTTAAGAACCCCCACACAGCTCAATAAACACTGTGAAATGTTGACTTTATTTGATCATTTCAGTAAAAAGTAATGCTCATATTTCTCATTTAGATTATTATAGTGTTACGTTCTAAACAAAGCACGTTGGCAAGTTACCACATAAGTTGTAAAATGCTTAATAAGCACCATAACTTTCATGATACTAATTTCTCGGTCAACATCGGTTGTTTCTGTGAATGGTGTGTCACGGTAAACGGGGCGGCCGCAAGGCATTGTGGGGCAGCATTTTCTCCTTTCCTTTAGTAAAGGAAGGTCCAGTGTTTCCTAAGCTAAAGGAGGTTATAAAGGAAGTTTCAAAGCTCCTTTCCTATCATGGCTGCCACTGAGGGACTTCCGGGTCATTTCACTCCGAAAGAATACAGTCTTTTAAAGAAACTCTTAAAAGCAACTGGTTACATTTTGGGGGTTTTCTTCTACCAATTTACCACCAATAAATCCCCTGAAAGAAGATGAGAAGGGAAGGCCCTCAAATGAAGGACAGGTAGGAAGCATGTTATGAATTGTTTGGACATGTGCTTAGCGTTTCTGGCTACAGCTGTGAAATGGAAGCATTGTGCACATGAACCAATCATGTTTCTTTTGCCAATGTGATACACATGTAGCTTTTTACACCTCATGAAAATTCAAGCATGAGAGCTGGCTGTTCTCATGCGTCACTGAGTGACTTCCTCCCCTGCAATCAGCTGCAAATTCACTCACAATGAGTTCAAAGAGGGGAGGGGGAGGGGCACAGCTGCTTCAGGATCAGTTTGAAGAGCATGTTCAGTATCTGAAAGAGTCTGGATTCACTCATATAAAGTCATGAATTGCAGAAAGAGATGGGATAAAGAAGATGGACCGATTCGTGTGTGTGTGTGTGACATTCCCAGTGGATGATAGGCAGGCTTCCACCAGACTCTGATCCCCCTTGTAGTCTGTGATTCTCTTTCTTCTTCTGCAGAAAGGGAAGTGAAATATGAGCATAATACGCTTTCAAATCCATTTTTAAAATGCCCGGAAGGAACAAGTGGGGGATTTTTAAGGAGGTGCTATGTTCGAGTGCACTAAAATTAAAAGCAGATTTTTCAACCTAGTTCCTGGAAATAAGTGCCAGTCAGTATAGCTTGTCGGATAAAAGGAATTACATTATGAATATAAAGTTGTATGGCTTTCTAGTAAGGACTTCATAAAGATACCAATGAATAACATGTCTCTTTTTGAGAGAAGACTACAAGATATTAAAAGCAGAATGTATACCTACTTCCTGGAAACAAGAGGTGTAAAGCGTTTCTGGTAAAACCTTATCTTGAAAAACAAGGCATTATGCTAATTTTCCATTAAGGTGTTTTTAGATGAAAAGATACCAAAAGATATCACGTCTTTCTTGTGAAGACCACCCGACCAACGCCCAATTACATATAATGAAAATGTGTTTTAGAAAGAGTTGTGTTGTGTACATTTATTTGGCTTAATTGTTTTCCCCTTGCAATCAGTAATAGTATAATGAAGAAGGCCCTTTTTCTCTTCCTGTTTTCCTTCTTATCTCCACAAGTTGTACATACCACCACACACACACACACACACACACACACACACACACACACACACACACACACACACACACACACACACACACACACACACACACACACACACACACACACACACACACACACACACACACACACACACACACACACACACACACACACACACACACACACACACACACACACACACTCTTCATCTCTTATGTAAGTACCTGGATGTTCCCGTCATCCATGGCTTAATGTGATGTAAACAAACTGGGCTTTACATTACAGATACGTTAAGAAAACAACACAATGGCCCCAGGAATAATACACAGCCACATTGACCCGATGAATACACAGCATGTAAAAATAGCAAGAAAATCAGCATTAAGCACACAGAGCTGTACTGTATGTACAGTGGGGCAAAAAAGGTATTTAGTCAGCCACCAATTGTGCAAGTTCTCCCACTTAAAAAGATGAGAGGCCTGTAATTGTCATCCTAGGTACACTTCAACTATGAGACAGAATGGGGGGAAAGAATCCAGGAAATCACATTGTAGGATTTTTAATGAATTCCTCGGTAAAATAAGTATTTGGTCTCCTACAAACAAGATGTCTGGCTCTCACAGACCTGTAACTTCTTCTTTAAGAGCCTCCTCTGTCCTCCACTTGTTAA
Organism: Pseudochaenichthys georgianus; assembly: GCF_902827115.2. Lineage (NCBI taxonomy): Eukaryota > Metazoa > Chordata > Actinopteri > Perciformes > Channichthyidae > Pseudochaenichthys > Pseudochaenichthys georgianus. Next base: position 3,361,268 of record NC_047504.1, read on the forward strand.
CTGTATTCATGGCACCTGTTTGAACTCGTTATCAGTATAAAAGACACCTGTCCACAACCTCAAACAGTCACACTCCAAACTCCACTCTGGCCAAGACCAAAGAGCTGTCAAAGGACACCAGAAACACAATGGTAGACCTGCACCAGGCTGGGAAGACTGCATCTGCAATAGGTAAGCAGCTCGTTGTGAAGAAATCAACTGTGGGAGCAATTATTAGAAAATGGAAGACATACAAGACCACTGATAATCTCCCTCGATCTGGGGCTCCACGCAAGATCTCACCCCATGGGGTCAAAATGATCACAAGACCGGTGAGCAAAGATCCCAGAACCACACGGGGGGACCGAGTCAATGACCTGCAGAGAGCTGGGACCAAAGTAACAAAGGCTACCATCAGTAACACACTACGCCGCCAGGGACTCAAATCCTGCAGTGCCAGACGTGTCCCCCTGCTTAAGCCAGTACATGTCCAGGCCCGTCTGAAGTCTGCTAGAGAGCATTTAGATGATCCAGAAGAGGATTGGGAGAATGTCATGTGGTCAGATGAAACCAAAATAGAACTTTTTGGTAAAAACTCAACTAGACGTGTTTGGAGGAGAAAGAATGCTGAGTTGCATCCAAAGAACACCTACTGTGAAACATGGGGGTGGAAACATCATGCTTTGGGGCTGTTTTTCTGCAAAGGGACCAGGACGACTGATCCGTGTAAAGGAAAGAATGAATGGGGCCATGTATCGTGAGATTTTGAGTGACAACCTCCTTCCATCAGCAAGGGCATTGAAGATGAAACGTGGCTGGGTCTTTCAGCATGACAATGATCCCAAACACACCACCCGGGCAACGAAGGAGTGGCTTCGTAAGAAGCATTTTAAGGTCCTGGAGTGGCCTAGCCAGTCTCCAGATCTCAACCCCATAGAAAATCTTTGGAGGGAGTTGAAAGTCCGTGTTGCCCAGCGACAGCCCCAAAACATCACTGCTCTAGAGGAGATCTGCATGGAGGAATGGGCCAAAGTACCAGCAACAGTGTGTGAAAACCTGGTGAAGACTTACAGAAAACGTTTGACCTCTGTCATTGCCAACAAAAGGTATATAACAAAGTATTGAGATGAACTTTTGTTATTGACCAAATACTTATTTTCCACCATAATTTGCAAATAAATTCTTTAAAAATCAGACAATGTGATTTTCTGGATTATTTTTGTTCTCATTCTGTCTCTCATAGTTGAAGTGTACCTAGGATGAAAATTACAGGCCTCTCTCATCTTTTTAAGTGGGAGAACTTGCACAATTGGTGGCTGACTAAATACTTTTTTGCCCCACTGTATATAAAGTACTGCGTTTCTGCACCACTGCAGACTATACACACTGAGATATATTCTGTTGACGTTTGCCTTCATGGTAGTACATTAAAAGCATGTATATTTTGATTGCCATAATTCAACAAAAATAGAAACGTTGTTTTGATCTTAAGTGTAAGACGTGTAAAAATCCATTGTCAATTCAGTGCCAGAATACCAATAATACATGTTTCTGAACCGGAAGGATGGATGGGTAAAACTGACTTTAACCAAGAAAAAGTGTACTTTGTGTCCGGCGTTTAACCAAAAGTGAAAAATAGATTTTTAAAATGTACATCTGTAACTTATATGACGTAACAATCATGCTTAGTTTTGTTGTGTTTTTTAATAGTTTCAATTCACTTTTATCACGTGTTTTTGAACTAGAACAAACGGTTTCCACTTAAGATAATTGACAATGCAGTTTAATATTGACTAAAAAAGGAATGTAAAATTAAATTCACTAATGTTCTGATCTAAATATGTAAAGCGCTCCACATCACACCAATGAGAAACACTATTTTTTCAGACTGGATTTCGATTTCTTAGCGTGAAGTTACCGACTAGAGTGGGGTTTTGACTTGAAATAACTTCATAAATGGGGCGAAGCCTGCGAGCTAGTTCAGGCAGTCAACTCGAGCACTTATGCTGCATTCATACATAACACCCCCTTGCCACTCTACAACCAACCAAACAGAGTCTCCTTAATAAGCCGCTCTATTTAACCTGCCAGATCTCTCTCCATGCTTTGCTTGCTGCTGCTATTGCTGCAGCTACTTCCACGTCGCTGCTGCTCGCTGCCCCACCACCACCCCAGCTTCCACCCCAGCTTCCACCTGTAGGCTCGGGGGGTTAGTTATTTAATCATCACTCATCGTGCTATGTATATCTGTGGAGTGATGAGGCCCGAGCCTAGTCGCCAAACTCAACTATATGCTGCTTCTAATAAGCATGTTAAAGAAACACGTGAGTTGTCTGACTGAAATGAGATTAAGTGGTGCTTGTCGTGGATTTTGTTATCTTTTGGACAGGCTAGCCGTTTCCATCTGATACCAGTCTTTGTGCTAAGCTAAGCTAACTGGCTGCAGGTTGTAGCTAAACTGAATCAAACATGGTGTCATCTTCTCATCCAATCTAAAAACTAAAACAAAGTGTTCAAACATGTTGTTCTTCACCCTCTAGCAATAATACCAATACTCAGGATGTGATCTTCTGTGTTTATTCTAAATGTCCCTCTGCAGAACTGGCGGTGTTACTCAGGAAACAGATTACGGTGCCGATGTGTTGTGATTGTTTTGTTCTGCTTACCTGACAGGTTTGGGAAAATCATCATAAGATTCAGCGCTGGTTTTAAACTCAAGGAGCTGCAATCTCATGTCTTAATGATCTCTTATATTATTTAGTTTTGAAGTGCCAGGACGAGCCTTTCCTCTGCAAGTGTCTCTTGTGCTGTTAAATAAGGCGTGAGACTGTGAGGTTAGAGGAGAGGAGAGGTAGGGGGGAGGAGCAATTTCCATCAGATGTGTTTAAAATATAACCACAACACCTCCAGGAGGCCCGGCAGTACATTTTAAATCATACTTGTTGTCACAGCCCAGATTTACACCACACAACATGTCGGCAGGTAATTTTCCAACGTTCTCATCAACCTCGTAAAATACAGAAAGTAATGGGACAGCTGACCCCGTTGGGTTAACACAATCATTATTGCCACACAAAACAAGTCATTCTGGCCCTCCCAGGTGATGTAATGCAGCCTTCAGCTAACGGCTAACGGATGCAGCCCCTCACTTCATGATTCATGATCTGAGTGATGGTGTTTCAGAACATCTGATTTGCACACTGAGCTGTATCTGCTGAAAACGCCTGCAGGCCGCGAGCTGAACATGTATTATTTAGCATTTAGTGTTATTTCACACATTGGTGAACTTGTTTGGCGTTCTCTTCCTGCAGAGCTATTGAAGTTTTTTAATGTGTGACGTTCAACCCTTTTTCCTTTTGATATTCTTGACTTAATTCTCGTTTCTTTTCATTTCTGTGTCCCTGCACTCTCATGCTCTTGTTTGGATTGGCGTTGCGTTTCCCTGCATACATGAAACACCTTTTTAATTTGCAAGGACGCTGTGATTTATTATGATAAGGTGCCAACAATCCTGCAGTTTAGGAAAAAGTCATGAATCTGACTTTTCCAAGGACCAATCCAGTGAACGAGGCCCTTTGAGCTGAAAGGCGCTAATGAGGCGTAACACTGTGGGGAACAGCAGAACTGGGTGAAACTCGTGATCTGAAAGCCCGTCGAGATCAAATGTGTGTCCCAGTCTTTAGGGAGTTAAATAAGGTCCCCACGAGCACACTGAAACATACAGCTGTGTGTGAGTGTGTGAAAGAGAACGTCCTAACCTGAGCAGAGCCATAATGAGAAGCCACAGGCCGAGTCATTAGTATCATCTCTCTGTGGAGCTGAAGGACGCAGCATGCAGGGGGTTTCTGTTCAAGTCTTTAGAAAGGTGTTCTAGTGAATCCTCCACTTCCCTGAATTGACCGAAGCAACAGTTTAGTGGAGGAAAACGTACTGCGAATGTATCGTTAAAGCGGCCCTATTATGCCCATTTCTGGTTTTATATTTGAGCCTCTCTACCGTCACATGTATCTTTTATTTTTCTCATACTGCCTGTGCACCTCTTTTCACCCTCTGTCTGAAACCAGAGCTGCTCTGATTGGTTAGCTGGCTGGCTCTTTTGCGATTGGTCAACCGCTTAGAGATGTCCCGCCCCTTAGCCTATCCAGTACAATGTGTTGGAGCGCAAGTATATCTTACTATGGTAAAAGTACAAAGTATAAGCATACAAATATACCTAAATCAACACATTTCAGAATCACATTCAAGAAATTATTATTATTGATGCAGTGTTCTCCTGGTAAAGGTGGAGCTCATTTAAATAATTTCACATACTGCGACTGGACATCTTTACCTATAATTTTTTTGTCAATGTTAATTCATTTGTCGTATAAGATAATAACATGGAGTAACTAAAGCTTTCAGATACTGGTAAAGGCTGGCTTCCAAGATGTGGTGAAGTAGAAGCATAAAGGAGAATCAAATGAAAATACTCCGTTATTCAACATTGTATAATACATGAGTACATATACTCTGTGCCTGTCACGTTGACAACAAATCATCTCTCTGTTGATCTCCTCCAGCCACAGCTGCTATTCTCTCTCTCTCTCTCTCTCTTTCATCCTTTCTCTCTTCTTCAATGTAAACACAATCTGCCACGCTGTCACGACGCCAGTTAACACACATGGAGATGGACCTGTAAGTGAGCAGGAACATGTGGAGGAGTGATTGCTCTCTGCGTGTCGACACAGTAAAGTGCTCGGTCACATATCGAGACTCGTGCTGTAACACCTCCTTCTTATGTAACATGTGAGGAAACTGTAATGAGGAGGTGTTGGCCTGCAGGGAGATCGTTGGGGGGGGGGGGGGTCAAAGAACTCGAGAGGAAGTAACGTTTCTCCTGCTGTGTTGATGAACATGTTTAAAGAGCTTTGAATATACTGCGCAGACACAAGTCCGCCATTTCTTTCCTGCATCTCCAAGGAACGCAGTGCACTTGTGGGAGTGCATAAATAACTATAATTATTGCTGGTTTATTTTAAATAACCAGCTTTGTCTTGTAAGTCAATAGAAAAAAGAGTTTGAAAAGCAACCCAGTCTCCCTAAGAGTCATGATTATACAATTCTGATATATTTTCCAATTATGTTCCACATGTAAAAAAGCACTTTGGTGAAAAGGTCAAGGAAAAGATTGTGGATTTGCTTAAATAATAATAATAATAAATAACACATCCTTTCAATTTTTAAGAATTAAATACAAATCTTTCCCTCACCTTAAGTGGATACAAATGTAAACGTTTATCTTGCATTTGTTGCTACAGGCAGAATATTAAAGTAGAATCACTCAGGGCAAACATTTGATTTGACAATAAAAAGTGATTTTAATTGTTGAATTAAATGCAAACTAAGGTGGAATTTGATCATTTAAAAACAGCATAAATACTTCTGCAGAATAATTACATATAAACTTACTTTCTAGCAAACATGTCTTACATTAATTTACTTATGTTTATAAGTAAGTAGCAAAATAACTGGGTTTTAAAGTAACCTGTATAACCTGTTTCTGTATAAACTGCTTCAACAACTATAACCTCGGCCCGATATATCTTAGGAGCCAATAGTCTTGGGAAAAGGAGGGAGTCTGTGTAAAATGTATGCTTGGGGAAAAGAGGGAGTAGCGCCAGGTGCAAAATAAAGATTGTTATGTTCACCCAATGTTGACTCCATGAAAACGGCCCATGAAAACGGCCTTGGACTTATCAGCGCCAGTCTCCGAATTTCTCACGCTCTGTTCAGGAGTGGAAGACTCTATTCCCGGGCAGCAATGGCTGACTCACTCTGATTCGCTGCCTAGGGCTTGCCCAGAAGTGAAATCGCCAATAACAAATAGCTAGGGAGGAGCAACCGCAACAACTCCTCCCCGCTTATGTGTTTAAATACTGTAACATTCTTACCCCCTAAACGCACCAGGAGCGCCTGCGCCGCGCTGCGCTGTGGCTGCGCCACGCTGCGACCTCCTCCTGCGACCTAACACACCAGGCGCGTTTCAAAACGTTGCGGAAGTGGAGCGTCGTGTGTGCAGCCTCGCAGTTGTTGTTGATTTTGGAATATTTCCTGGACATTTGTACTTCTACAAGTAAGTAGGCTACGTAGTTAAATGGTTTATGTTTGTGTGTGTTTAAATCGGGTTTATTGTTGTTATTTCCTATGTTGTTGTGTTGTAGACTACATACACAGTTAATAATAATTGTAATATTCCAGTTATAAACGACATGAATCAAAGATGTGTTGCTGTATTTTAGTGGTAAAAAAATATGCATTCATCATCATAATTATTGTATATATCTATAATTTACAGTGCCTGTAAACCGGAGGAGAACGCTGGCATGTATTCTCCTACTTGAAACACGGTGGTGGGGGGGAGGAGAAGGAGCCGGTTTTGGGTGCACCCCCTCAACCAGCAAAGCAGACAACAAGGTGATTTTCATCACTTCCTGCCTGCGCCGCGCTGCGCTGCGTAAAAAATAGGATTCATCCTATATTTTAGAAATTCCTTGCGGCGAGGAGCTTCTGGGACGCTTCGAGCCACGGCGCAGCGCGGCGTGTCTGGTGGAATAGCACCCATTGACTAGAGTGGCCGCGATCTTTGCGAACGCCACGGCGCGGCCGTAACGCAGCGCAGGCGCTCCTGGTGCGTTTAGGGGGTTACAGTCGGGGCTGTCTTCTGACTGACTGTCGTGAGACGTATCTCACACGGTAGTAGAATTCAGCCCGGAATACTCTGTATTTTGTACTGTTGCAGTTGCAAATTGAAACTCAGCTTATTGCTTATCTCATTCCTCGGTGTTCGAGTCCTTTCCTTGTAGGAGCCTACTCATCAACGGACGGCGCGGAGCAGAGGTGAACCTTCCACCACTGCCATCGGGTGGTGCTCCAACAGTTTGGTGACCCTGACGTGATGAGTGGGCTCATAGAAGGAACACCGACAGCCAGCGGACGAACGGTCCAGGGAAGACACCTCGAATAATCTCTGACAACTAAAACCAGGGCGCCCTACAACTGAAAGACTGTACGGGGAATATAACTAGCTGTGAATAAATATAATTAGTGAACATAAATCAACAGATAAAGAAATACGAAGTCATAATGGAAGGAGAATTTGAACGTGAACTAGGCGTTCCAGTACCAGGGAGCTTACGAGAACAATGGGGACAGACTGAGAGATTGATTCTCAGTGGAATAAAACAGGGTGAAGGCCATGCCTGTTCTGGTCCGTTCGGTAATTAAGAGATTAATAAACCCGATCTGAGTTCAGGGAGTTAAAAAGATAAAACTTGCCTGGCGACTCTGTGAATTCACTAAATACAAAAGTGGAGTTGTCCATATTTTGTCAGGCCGTGATGTAGAGCCTGTGATAAAGCGCTACATGTTTTGTATACCATAGTTTGTTGTTAATTGTTCAAAGAAGCCCCCCTTCTCCTAAAAAGACTGAGAGCTCCAGCCGGGGTGTGTCTGTCTTTGTCTGTGAAAGTATCTCCCCCCTTCTCCCCATTCTGCTCTAATTGTCGAGCAGCAGCCCGGAGTGCGTCTGCTTGTTCTTTCGTCTAATGCAGGGGTGGGGAACCTCCGGCCCCCGGGCCGTATACGGCCCGCGAGACCATTTGGTACGGCCCTCGAGGTAATTTATAAACACACGCAAAAAAAAAAATATATAAACAAAATAATTAAACAAGTGAGTGCCTGTTTTTCCTGGCCAAGGTCAGGGTACTTGAACACAACACGAGCCTAACGTGTCATCACGTGGTATATGTCTCGTCTGACAGGGGTGCAGTTCTGACGGAGAGCACCGGAACGTGGCTCGGCACTTCAGATAAGGAGCCGTACAGATGCTGCAGTTTCTGCGTGGCTGTGTCTTTAGTTGTAAACCCAGTGGCGATCTGTTCATCTGTCACACTGATCATGCAGTCAATACCTTTGTTGTTATTAGCATCTGGTTAGCTAGCTATGCTAACGAATATAAGAAGCCTTTTCTACAACCAGTGAGGTAAAGGCACATCTTTATATGATCATTATAGTTATAACAAAATAAGCGGGTATAAAATACTATATGACAGTAAAAAAAAGTTGTAATAAACAAGAAAACACTTTGAAAGGGGAGTGATTTGTAAAATATCCATAAATAAAAAGTAAATCTGTTTACAGTTCTGTTTCATCTGGGTGTTGAGAGATGTTTCCATAGATCTCTTGATGTTGCTCTCAAAGTGCACCAGATTGATGCTTTTAACTTCAATATTTAAGAAAAAATCTTCCCGGGGTAGCATGCCCCCGGACCCCCCTAGAGGAGGTTAGGTCCCCCCCCCACTTAAATCATGTTCACATGGATAGGAAACTAAATACATTTGCACACATCTTGTGTCCATATCTTTCTGTTTTGGTGGTCATGCCACACCGTGCACGTGCATGCATGCGCGAGTCATGGTAAGATATCTGGATTAAGAGGTTGCTTTTTCTTTGCACAGCATGAATGAAAGAAAGAAGAAATAAATGGGTTGTGATTTTAGTATTTTTAAGCCGAGGTCAATAATTTGTACGGCCCTCGGAGGATGTTGAAAAAATTGAAATGGCCCTTGAGAGGAAAAAGGTTCCCCACCCCTGGTCTAATGCCTGGAAGAAGGCTGCTGAGCGTTGAGTTTAAAAATAAGGAGTAGAAGATCAACGAGTGATCTGAAGTTGGAGTGAATACATTGGAAATTAATAGATCAATGTGTGATTTGATGTAGTAGATATATTGAAATAAATAAGAAACTATAATTTGTTGTTTTTAGCATAGTTTTTGTAGGATACAGTTACGTCACATTGTGGTTTTTATGAGAAGTTTTGAGAACTGATTGTTACGATTGCATTGCATTGTGAATTTCATGGTATTTGTCATTAACTAAGAATTGTACTTAATTATATTTCAAGAGAAAAAATGATATTACATACAGTAACGTTAAGGGAAAGTAAAAAGAGGTTTATATAAGTTTGTCAGTCAGAAGGAAACTGTTAATGTTTAAGCATGACAGAGGTGCTGCACGATGTTTGCTCAAGCCATCTCACACTGTTGGATAACACAAAGAGGTCAAGTGTGATTGAATAGAGAAGCTTGTGGACAGGAGCAGGCAGCTGCAGGGCAGTGAGGATAGAGAGAGACAGGAGAAGTAAGATGGTTTGAAGAGTCTAGAGAGAGTAAATGTTATATAAAGTTAACTACTATTCTGGAAAATGTCATTGTTTTATGAGTAACATGAAATAAGAATATATTTACTAGATATAAGAACAACATACACGCTTTACAACATCAGGAAGATACGTCCCCAGCTGACCCAGAAAGCGACGCAGGTTCTGGTCCAGGCTCTCGTCATCTCACGCCTAGACAACTGCAACTCCCTCCTGGCTGGTCTACCTGCACCTGCCATCCGACCTCTGCAGCTCATCCAGAATGCAGCGGCTCGTCTGGTCTTCAACCTTCCTAAATTCTCCCACACCACGCCGCTCCTCCGCTCCCTTCACTGGCTTCCGGTAACTGCTAGAATCCACTTCAAGACACTGGTACTAGCATACCATGCTGCGAATGGATCTGGCCTTTCCTACATCCAGGACATGGTTAAACCGTACACTCCAGCACGTGCACTCCGCTCTGCATCAGCCAGACGACTCGCTGCACCCGCACTGCGAGGGGGACCCAAGTTCCCATCAGCAGAAACACGTGGGTTTGCTATCCTGGCTCCAAAATGGTGGAATGAGCTCCCCATTGACATCAGGACAGCAGAAAGCTTACACACCTTCCGGCGCAGACTAAACTCATCTCTTTCGACTCCACCTCGAGCGATAGAATTACTAACAAAGAACTGCTAACAGAGCACTTATATAGTAATAAAGGACTGGCTTATCTATAGCCAGTTGAGTAGCACTTGAAATACTTGGCTCTATGAAACCTGATGTACTTTATGATTCTGTTTTCTTCAAGGTTGTGTCTTCCTGGTCGAATGTACTTATTGTAAGTCGCTTTGGATACAAGCGTCAGCTAAATGCAATGTAATGTAATGTAACATGCTTATCTATGTTAACAGAAAATTGCTATTAACCAGTTTCAGCAACAACTATCCTATCTTTGTTCTAAAGAGAACATACTTTGCATTTACAATCAATATTAAGAAAGTTCACAATTGATACCATTAAAGACCGTTTTGGATTAATAGGGCGTGTCCGTCATACACATTCGTGCTCAGATGGAATAAAGTGTTGAGATGTTCTCAAGAGTGGGAGTTTTCACAATGTCTTTTTTGTTTTTATTGAAACAATTAAGTGGTAAGGACAGAAAACTGTTCCGTAATGATTTCTTTAGGTTTTAGCTTTAGTAATGAAGATTACATTTCGTGAGGAAACTTTTCCAGCAATAATTCCTTTAAGTGTTCAAAAATATATTCATTAACTGTAATCAGATTACTTGTTTTTAAAATATAGCGCTAAATACAGTTAGTTTTGTATTCTGTTACAAATCTAACCATGCTTGTAAAACAACTTAGATAAACAATTTGAAAAAGAATAGAATAAGCAAGTAGATAAAAGATGAATCTATAGTGGTTAAGGAGGGTTTTCCTTGTGTTGCTCATTTGACTTAGAACTGAAGTAAAGAAGAAGATTTTAAAGATGAAGTTTATTTTATTTTCCTGACTAGAATTTTAGAAGCAGGACGTCAACTAGATAAAAGAGATTTTACAATGTAGTTTTACTGCTTTTAATGAAGTAAAGAATCTGGGTAGACTACTGCCATTGGTTTGTTTTAACATTCACATGTTTCAGCATTCCTGACCATATAGACACTCAGCCATTTTATTTGTAACCCTTTGGGGGAGAGATTTAAATTGAGTTTTTCTCCAGTAGCTGATTTGCTGTGATTACAGCCAGGGCCGTATCCAGGATTTCCTAAATACCGAGGTCCAAACATACTAAGGGGTTTCGGGGGATACCCCCCGAGATTTGGGGGATTTTCATGATCTACTTAGGTGCTTTTTAAGTCCTGTGGGGGGTCACACATTGGATAATATATTGATTTCAAACTATGTCAGTGGGCTGACAATGTCAGCATCAATTATTTTTGAAAGCGTAATGCATAAGAATCAGTTGATTACTATTAATGATCTGGACATGCAGAAGAGGCTAAAATGATCACAACTCATTTTCCATGTCTCTCTCCTTTCCATAACCTGCAGCCTCTCTTCCATCTCCTTTAGTCTCTCTGTCTTCTTCCTGTTCATTACTCTCTCTGTCCTCTACTCTTTCTCTTTCTTCAATCTCTCCCTCGTTATTCACTTTTTGCTCCTCCTCACTTGTCGCTCCTGCCAGTGAATCAAAAGCAATTCAGCCATTTAGTTAATTTCACTTGTTTGTTTGCACTTTTTGTTTTATTTAAATCTGTTTTGTTTGATTCTCAAAAGAGAACAAAGATGTAAGCAAATTGTGTTTTATACAATTGTATGTTATTATGACATCATAACTGCAATAGATGTATGTTGTTTTACAATTATGCCTATTGTCTATATTGTAAATGAAGACTATTGTTATAGATATATGGATGGATAGATAGATGGGGTTATGAAGCCTACATTCTTTTGTGTGACTGTACCTGCAGTTCCTCCCTGACCTCTCTCTCTCTCTCTCTGTCTCTGTCTCTGTCTCTGTCTCTGTCTCTCTCTCTCTCTCTCTCTCTCTCTCTCTCTCTCTCTCTCTCTCTCTCTCTCTCTCTCTCTCTCTCTCTCTCTCTCTCTCTCTCTCTCTCTCTCTCTCTCTCTCTCTCTCTCTCTCTCTCTCTCTCTCTCTCTCTCTCTCTCTCTTACCAAAGCTGAGCTTCGACTGACGTAGTCTTTTCATTATATCTGAGTCAGTGTAAAAAGAAAACAATACAATGTTATATCTTCAATGTTTTACTCAAATTGAAATGAAAGAAAAGCATTACAACGTTTGTTAAAAAGGTAATCCTTCTGACATTGGATGAACGTAATTAACTTTATCTCTAGCTAATTTATTCACGCAATATAAACCAAAGTATAGCCTATAGCTGCAATATAAGTTAGTGTGCATGTTGTCGGACATCCACTGACTAACGTAGAGCGTTCACACAGGATCTGCTGCTCATATGATGTCCTGAGGAACAGAAACACAAGCAGCCCGCTGGACTCAGATCTCTAGATACCTCATCATTCCTTCGCTGCTCCGGTTCAAGTACGGGCTGCGGTGGTTTGTTGATACCGGTTGATACCCTCTGATACATGTCGTCTTCTTCTGTTTGCTTTAATCGAGGCTACGTAGTTATGCAGCGCCCCCATCGTCAGTAAATGGAAGTACTACAAAGAATCCCGTTTAGTGCAATTATTTTACAAGTTTTGTTATACACAGCTCGGAAAAGATTACCGAGGTCCGGACCTCGGTGACCTCAATGGTGGATACGGCCGTGATTACAGCGGCACTGGATAGTTGTGCGCCACCTTTGGGTTGTACTCTGAATCAGTGTGTTGGTGAACTGTTGCTCACTACAGAAACAGAAGAACTGTGCAAAGAACACATCTCTGAGGAGGTTTTGACATTTTGCTTGTGCCTCGTTGTCAAGGCAACAGTGGTGTGAAGAGGAACTGCAGTTTTTGGGGATTCCTACTGTGCAGAGGACAACGTGTGTCTGCTGATTGTACCACATTGATCCAGAGGTTCCTTCCCCCTCAGGACATCCCAGTTTCCTTGATCCCAGAGGATTTTCCAGAGGGTGGTGTAGAACAATATGCTTAGTGTTTAGGCAAGGAGGCTGATTTAAACGATGGTTTGGAATACTGAAAAGATTAAAGTTTAATATCCTTGTTTAGCAAACAAGACATCTGATTATTATGTCACATGGAATAATCTTGACATAGAAACTAGCTATGGGTAAAATGTGTGGTTGTTATACCATTGTTATCATGAACTAAAAAAAATAAAAAGGGAAATAGTATCTGGTTAAAGATTAACGGATTTCATATCCTAGAGAGGGTTAGTTATATATAACAAATAATAAAGGCACGAGTCCAGTTTTGTTTTGTTTTTAGATTAAATTGGCCATTACCAAAACTGTTCACCTTAGGCCTAGCTTTAGACTTTGATAGTAAAGGAGTATTTAGGCTTATTTTTGTATATCTGATATTTTTTAAATATGTTGGCTATTCACTAGATGGAGAGATGGCATTACTCTCCATTTGTTAAGAACATTTCTGAAGATTGAATATTTGTTCCATTTCTAAATATTCCTATTTAAAAAAAGTAATTTTAGAGTAAAGACGGCTGATGCTGAAATTGGAAAAATGTGTTAGTGATTTGCATGTCGTAAACAAATTGATCAAATTGATTATTGTTATTATTGTTGATTTAATTTGGAATATTAATTAAAAAGGCCGTTATCCGCAGGTTCACTTAGGAATGCTTGCATGAACATTTGTAAGGCTTTGTGTTTCCTAGGGGCAGTACATTAATAATGTGTATTGATAATTTGTTTGTTTAATATCTGAAGAAAATTGTGCTGCGAACACAGGAAAAACTTTGTTGCATTGTTTGACATCAACACAATGATGTCACTAGTAAAAACTCCAGCTGGTAGAATATCAAAGTGCACTATAGGACATGAGATCTCGAGACTGACTTAGACTTTGCAAAGACTGAATGAATGTGAATTGATTTGTCAATTTCTGACTGTTACAGTAACACTGACCCACCGACAATGTAATTTTATTTTGGGATGCACACAATGCTTTTGGCAGTGGATTTCTGACTATGCCATATTAGTTGAACTATTGTGAGACATGACGCATGAACTTTGTCTGACTCTGCATGATCCCTGCATGACTTGATGACTATGTAGCTTGATTTTTAACATTGGTGATTCTTTTTGACAGGTGAAAGTTTTCCTGATGATGAGTCATAGGACTTTGAAATAACTTTGTATGTGAAGATGAATACTCTAAAGTATATTATTTGGGAAACATGGTCTCTATAGTTTGGAGGACAATATTTCCAGGAGGGGTATAATGGGTTTATTGTTCAATTTAGTAATTTCATTTTAAAAACTATGACCTACGCACAGTAGAACAGTCCCTAGGACTAAGACACAGTTTCGGAGCCGTCTATCACCCCCCATCTCAGGGAAAGGTAAAAAGAATTAACCAGAACATCAAACAAAAACTCAGCAAAGCATGTGAGGAGACGGGCATGAACTGGTTGGATGCTCTACCCCTAGCCCTTATGTCAATCAGGAGCTCTATCAACCGAGGGACAGGTTTCTCCCCATTTGAGCTGACCCATGGCCACCAGTTCCCAGGCCCAGGGGCCCTGAGTGTAGTAAAGGAGGGAGAGGTCATGAGTTCAAAGCCATATTTCCAGCAATTTAAGGGGTGGGTATCAGACTTCTCCACACAGGTTGCTGATGCCAAAGGGGGACCCGAGAAGCACGAGGCCAACACAGCAGAGTTCGTCTGGCTGAAAGTCATCAGGCCTAAGTGGCTCAACCCTAGGTTCTCCGGCCCTTACCGAGTGACCCAGAGGACATCCCATGCCGTCCGCCTAGAAGGAAAGGGGGACAACTGGTACCACTGGAGCCAGTGTGTGGTGGGGAAACCACCTGGAAGGATCCTAGACGACATCAGGACGGACTTGGCCCTCGTTCAGCAGATGACCCGGAAGCCGCCATCAGCGGACCAGAGGAGAAGAAACCAGAGGACATCACTCCTATCGCCAGCCCAGAAGCCGCCGTCAGCGGGCTGGGGGACAAAGACACGGGACATCACGAGGAAGCAGAGGAGTCTACTTCTCTCTGATCAGATTGATCAGTTCCACCATTGAAGGAAAAGCTGCTCCTACCCCTTCCTTTCAGATGCCCTTGTTGGCGTATGCCTCGGAAGGAGAGGACGGATATGATGACTCAGCAGACAAGGACGCAGTTTTTTAACATATTTTGGTCTCTCTCCACTGTCATAAGAAGTTGTTATGGTGGGCTGTTCCCGAAGGTTTAAAGTGCTCTAAATCCCAGCTTCTGATGGATTTATATAATATTGGGGGACGGACACAGTAGAAAAGAATGACAGTGGTTATGTTTCGAATGCTTTGTGTATGTTGATCTCTTGAGGTGAGATCAAAATGCGGATTAAAGTAACCTGTTTCTGTATAAACTGCTTCAACAACTATAACCTCGGCCCGATATATCTTAGGATCAGAAAATGGTTAAAACAACCAGCTCTTATCACCAGCAGTAACACTGCATCTACTGCAGGTAATAACAGTTCAGATCATGGGGACATTACGTTACCCGCGGCCACTGTCGTGGACACTAACGTCCTCCCGCCCGACTCGCCGGCTTTGCCCGTCTCGCCCACGGAGGCGGAGCAGCCGCAGCCGTCTTCATTGCCCCAAACACCACTCCTCGGCGGCCCGCAAGTGCCAGAGGACCTCTGCAAAACAGAGCCTGCCCAGATATATTTAAAAAAGTACCCAACTCGCCTGTACAGTGGGGCAAGGCGCTCATTTTGCAGCTCATGGTTTAAAAACAGAGATTGGCTGGAATATTCATGTAAAAACGATGCCATCTTCTGCTATGCATGTAGACATTTTGGTTCAAGTAAGTCAGATGCCTTCACCACAACTGTACCAGAGTACCAACCGCTGTCTCCTGGTACTCATCGGAGTAACTCACTCACTAAAAATTAAATACTTTTTTACTTTTGGAGTTTGGAAGAATATGCTTTTGAATAATTTTGGGGAATATTTATAATGTAAATCTTCAATAAATATGGCATCATCTTAAATAACTTATTTCTACCAAACTCACTATTTGCATTGTTGTTGTTAGCATCTGGTTAGCTAGCTGCGCTAACGGATATTAGAAGCTGTTTCTCAAACAATGAGAGAGAGAGCTCTGTCCTGTCAGACTGAGAGAGATAACTACAGGTCAGTGAGGTAAGGGACTCTGTTTAGATAGTTAACTTTAGTCTAGTTATCTCAGTGGGTCTCAAACGTTTTGGTTACCATTTATGAGAATAAATGAAAAACAGTTATGAAATACTATATGACAGTAAAACAAGAATACAGTTTAAAAGGGGAGTGATTTGTAAAATATCCATAAAGAAAAAGTAAATCTGTTTACAGTTCTGTTTTATCTGGGTGTTGAGAGATGTATCCATAGATCTCTTCATTTTGCTCTCAAAATGCACCAGATTGATGCTTTTAACTTCAATATTTAAAAAAAAAAATCTTCCTGGGCGAGCTAGCCCCCGGACCCCCCTAGAGGAGGTGAGGACCCCCCTAGAGGGTGTTAGGTCCACTCCCCACTTATAAAAATAGCACTTTACCCCTGCACCCTCTCTAATCTCAGATGCACCCTGAGTCATTTTGTTCTGGAACCGGGCCTGGATACAAGATTTGAATTCGTAGTACAGTATGAAAGGACTATTTATTTTTGATACAGGTACAATTTTAATTGTAATACACTGAACAAAAATATGAATGCACATTTTTCATGAGATGAACTCAAAGATCTAAAACATTTTCTATATACACAAAATAACCATTTCTCTCAAATATTGTTCACAAATCTGAAAAAATGTGTGATAGTGAGCACTTCTCCTTTGCCGAGATAATCCATCCCACCTCACAGGTGTGGCATATCAAGATGCTGATTAGACAGCATGATTATTGCACAGGTGTGCCTTAGGCTGGCCACAATAAAAGGCCACTCTGAAACGTGCAGTTTTGCTTTATTGGGGGGGTCCGAAAACCAGTCAGTATCTGGTGTGACCACCATTTGCCTCACGCAGTGCAACACATCTCCTTCGCATAGAGTTGATCAGGTTGTTGATTGTGGCCTGTGGAATGTTGGTCCACTCCTCTTCAATGGCTGTGCCAAGTTGCTGGATATTGGCAGGAACTGGAACACGCTGTCGTATACGCCGATCCAGAGCATCCCAAACATGCTCAATGGGTGACATGTCCGGTGAGTATGCTGGCCATGCAAGAACTGGGATGTTTTCAGCCTCCAGGAATTGTGTACAGATCCTTGCAACATGGGGCCGTGCATTATCATGCTGCAACATGAGGTGATGGTCGTGGATGAATGGCACAACAATGGGCCTCAGGATCTCGTCACGGTATCTCTGTGCATTCACAATGCCATCAATAAAATGCACCTGTGTTCGTCGTCCATAACATACGCCTGCCCATACCATAACCCCACCACCACCATGGGCCACTCGATTCACAACATTGACATCAGAAAACCGCTCACCCACACGACGCCACACACGCTGTCTGCCATCTGCCCTGAACAGTGAAAACCGGGATTCATCCGTGAAGAGAACACCTCTCCAACGTGCCAGACGCCATCGAATCAGCATTTGCCCACTCAAGTCGGTTTCGACGACGAACCGGAGTCAGGTCAAGACCCCGATGAGGACGACGAGCATGCAGATGAGCTTCCCTGAGACGGTTTCTGACAGTTTGTGCAGACATTCTTTGGTTATGCAAACCGATTGTTGCAGCAGCTGTCCGAGTGGCTGGTCTTAGACCATCTTGGAGGTGAACATGCTGGATGTGGAGGTCCTGGGCTGGTGTGGTTACACGTGGTCTGCGGTTGTGAGGCCGGTTGGATGTACTGCCAAATTCTCTGAAACGTCTTTGGAGACGGCTTATGGTAGAGAAATGAATATTCAATTAACGGGCAACAGCTCTGGTGGACATTCCTGCTGTCAGCATGCCAATTGCACGCTCCCTCAAAACTTGCGACATCTGTGGCATTGTGCTGTGTGATAAAACTGAACATTTTAGAGTGGCCTTTTATTGTGGCCAGCCTAAGGCACACCTGCGCTGTTAGAGAATATTTCTTCTTTCTTCCTAAGTGTCAAATAATAATTCTTCCTTACTCCTAAGATATTTACGTTTTACGACCAAACCCTGGCTCTGTTATCTCTCTTAAGGAATGGGAGGCTCCAGCTATCTTGATAAACCAGTTCAACTCTCGGTCACAAAATGGTTTACGGCTGTGGGAACGCTGGCTTCTAAACACAACTGACAAGTGATTGAGTATTTCTAGTTGGGGGATAATCTCCTGTAGCTCCACAGATGTTTACGCCTCCCCCAATATGCTGATTAACTCTCTGTAAACTAGTTAAAAGGTCTATCGAGAGATAGGCTGATCAGAGTTGATATGACAACCCACCCGTGCAGTCAGAACCTTTTGCTGTTGTGACTTGTGATATGAATTCTCCGGCCGTTTGACTTGTAATAAACTACCAGTGTTTGACATCAAAGCTCCAACTCTCCTCGTGTCTCTCCGAGTCCTGACTCTCCATTGCTGCAGAAGTTTCCCTTACATGTGCAATAATCATGCTGTCTAATCAGCACCACCTGTGGGATGGATTATCTCGGCAAAGGAGAAGTGCTCACTATCACAGAGTTTTTCAGATTTGTGAACAATATTTGAGAGAAATGATTATTTTGTGTATATAGAAAATGTTTTAGATCTTTGAGTTCATCTCATGAAAAATGGGAGCAAAAACAAAAGTGTTGCATTTATATCTTTGTTCAGCTCATTCAGCGCTCTTTTATAAATGTATCTGTACTGGTTTGCTTCAGATATTTCAATTATTTATTGAATCTTAGTGGACGGGACTGTATAGCGGTGCAAAAGGAGCATCGAGGTTAAAGCTTGGGGTTTTTCTAAGTGACCATTGCACAGCATTATAAATCAGCACTGATTGAGAACATTGGTTTATTATTATTATGTTCTGTACTATGGTCTGTCCCACTGTGGGAGGGTGTTTGACCCCGAGTCACTACAAGCTGCTCCTGATTCAACAAGACACTGCGAGGCCATCTGTGTTGAGACTGCAGATCAGCAGGACTGTGTGTGTGTGTGTGTGTGTGTGTGTGTGTGTGTGTGTGTGTGTGTGTGTGTGTGTGTGTGTGTGTGTGTGTGTGTGTGTGTGTGTGTGTGTGTGTGTGTGTGTGTGTGTGTGTGTGTGTGTGTGTGTGTGTGTGTGTGTGTGTGTGTGTGTGTGTGTGTGTGTGTGTGTGTGTGTGTGTGTGTGTGTGTGTGTGTGTGTGTGTGTGTGTGTGTGGCCTTTATTTAACCAGATGAAAGCCCCTTGAGATCAAAAGATCTATTTTTCAAGGGTAACATAAAAACAACGGAACAACAATAAGGATGACATACGACATAATGTACAGGGTATAGTTTACACAACTCTATTTACAGTGACAGGTACCATGAGTATCAACCAGCATGTCACCCAGCCGAGTTTTAAAATGATGCAGGGGAACCAAAGAGCTCAGTTTTAAACAGGTTTGCAGACTGTTCCAATTTAGTGGAGCTGCACATCTAAAAGCTTTCTTCCCTAAGACAGTCCTAGCACTTGGCACATTTAATAAAACAACATCATGAGATCTCAGGCAATACGTACTTTCAATTCGTCGAGAGATCAGAGAGCAGATATAAAAAGGTAGTTTACCCAACATGGCTTTATAGATGAACATGTACCAGTGACTGAGCCTCCGTACAGTTAGTGAAAGCAAACCAGCCCTTGCATACAGGGTACAGTGATGAGTAAGTGCTTTACAGTTAGTAACAAATCTCAGAGCACTGTGATACGCAGCATCTAACTTGACCAGGCAATGGGCAGGTGCATTCATATAGATCAGATCCCCATAGTCCAGCACAGGTCAAAAGGTCACAGTGACTAGCCTTTTCCTGGCCTCAAGCGAGAAACAGGACTTGTTTCTGTAGAAGAAACCTAGTCTAACCCTCAGCTTTTTTAGCAGGTTATTGACATGAAGTTTAAAAGTGAGACAATCATCAAGCCAGATACCAAGGTATTTGTAACAGGCAACAACTTCAAGTTGTGTTCCTTGCGTAGTTACAATATCTAAAACAGGCTCTGGTATCTTTTTTGCTTTTGAAAAGAGCATTACCTTGGTTTTATCCACATTTAAAAGAAGCTTTAATTCAGAGAGCTGAGTCTGAATAGTGTTAAAAACAGCCTGTAATTTAACAACAAACTCTTTAATGGAGGGACCTGCACAATACATCACAGTATCATCCGCATACAAATGTAAAGTAGCTTCATCCACATTATCACATAAACTGTTGATATATATGGAGAATACAAGTGGTCCTAAAACACACCATTAGAAATGTTTAACCATTCAGAAGACAGCCCATCAAAATGAACACATTGGGACCTTTCAGAGAGGTAGTTCACAAACCACCCACTGCAAGGCTGGACATGCCAATACTGAGTAGCCTCTGCTTTAAAATGCGATGATCGACGGTGTCAAACGCTTTGGAAAGGTCAATAAACAGAGCTGCACAACTCTGCTTATTATCTAAAATACTAGGTGTGTGTGTGTGTGTGTGTGTGTGTGTGTGTGTGTGTGTGTGTGTGTGTGTGTGTGTGTGTGTGTGTGTGTGTGTGTGTGTGTGTGTGTGTGTGTGTGTGTGTGTGTGTGTGTGTGTGTGTGTGTGTGTGTGTGTGTGTGTGTGTGTGTGTGTGTGTGTGTGTGTGTGTGTGTGTGTGTGTGTGTGTGTGTGTGTGTGTGTGTGTGTGTGTGTGTGTGTGTGTGTGTGTGTGTGTGTGTGTGTGTGTGTGTGGCCTTTATTTAACCAGGTGAAAGCCTATTTTTCAAGGGTAACATAAAAAGTGTAGTGAAGAATAAAAGAGAAATATATAAAAAACAAAGATTGAGGTCATCCAAAGAGATCAAATAGCTCCTCACTACATATTTGTATTTATATACAAGTTTCCAATATTAATTGTATTTTAACTATAAATCTAATAATAATAAAGAAAAATCTGAACATATAAACATGAACATGAACATATATACATATATATGTTCAGATTTGTAAAATGTTTCAAACTTATTTTTATTATTTATATTTAAGTTATTGTAAATGTTTTTTTTAATATATTTTAGGTTTACTTTAAATATAATCTTTATAGCATAGCAATGTACATATATTTAAATGTGGGTGCAGTTTAAATTATTTGCATTTCAGTTTTTCATTATTATTGTATTTGAATGTCTATTTCATGTTTATTCAATTTAACCATTAACAAAGTGTACTTTCACGCATTACAAACGCAATCATCCAATATTCATATGAAACGTGCATGTGACCCTGAATGCATCATGGATTCCCCAAAGCTGTATCTCCTATAAGATCATTCCTCCACTCGTGCAGACTTCGAGCTGCTCTCTTCATAGACTGTATTCTTGGTGAATGGATGGTTTTAATATCATGTAATGAAAGCTCAGGTGGAGAGATTCTCATGTTCTTCTCGTGCACCTCCCACAATGCTCTGAACCTTTTACCCCAAACATCTTGTGTTTGCTTCCCTGGTAGGAAGAATATGTCCATCTTGAAATGTATCTGGACAATATAAGCTTTTTATTAAAGTCATATTATTGTCAGTGCTGCTTCGCTCTGAAACGACAGACCATTGGAGTTAATTCTGTTCCGAGAAAAAGTTTCCAAACTGTATTCATTTAAATATTTAGCAGCTTTAAAGAACCCTCTCTATCCAAATCTGACAAAACCTGCAAAAATATCTCAAAAATGTCACTTTGAGAAGATATAAATACCAAAAACGGTCTCATCATGCGTCCCAAATGTCACCTTCTTACTTCCTTCTCAAAGGCACTGTTTCCATCACTCTCCTCTGTTATATCACCATCACTCTCCTCACAATGTCGCGCTGTCCTCTCCTCCTCCTGAGCTCCATCACCTCCGTCTCTGCCTCTCTGCACACTTCCTGCATGATGATTCAACTGCCACTTTAACGGGAAAACACCCTGGTATGAAAAACGTATTTTCCTCCGTGAAGCCTCAATGAACAACTTCTTCTCACATTGAACGCTCTCATAAAAGTCCTCATTCAAAGCAAGACGATGACCCTTTGGAGGGTGGGATCAACACATTCTACAACTTGTGAGAGTGGAATTTCATAAGCAACGAAAACACACTAAGTGAAAAATACCCAGAATGCACTGCAAGTTATTGGAAAATGAAGCATGAATCTCACTTTTTCTTAACCACAAAAAAGGATCTTCTCTGTCTTTGCTATTTTTGTATCTTATAGCTGGGTGCTAAATGTTTACAGCTGTTTTAAGGAGCCTGTTGAAAGGGATTCTGGGGAATGTAGTGCAGGCGTCACCATATGCCATACTGTATATTGTTTTCAGGCTTCTCAAATTCTATCAATTAGCATGTTAGCTGCACTTTAAGTCACTCTGTAACTCTTTTAAGAATTGTTGGCCTTCCTTACACGCCAGATATATGAGTAAATATAGCCAGATGGGCTGGAACTGTCCATGGGGCTGGAACTGTCCATGGGGCTGGAACTGTCCCTTTCGATGTGAATGTAGCCTGGTTGAGGTGCTGAACATTGAAATGAATTTAGACACTACTGGTGAATTGTGCAACTAATATATCTCAACATAAACTTCCCCAGCAGATTACTACCATTAGGATGATTAGTTTTGAGTAGTAGTATCTTAAATGTTACGTTTAAATATGCAAACTAGACATTTACTTTTGGAGACCAATCTGAATACTGGATACATGTTGGGCGTTTTTTGCAATTTTACGACCAAATGTGTAAATGAGGCATTATTAAATGTTACATTTTGTGTGTACCTCCCCCTCACTGTGTGCCCGTTTCTAGTTTTTCTCGTGATATCCGAGGACTCACCGCTGATCCACGTGGCCTCGGGGTTGTGGACGCTGAACTCTGGTTTGTACAGATCCGCCGCAGTCAGCCTGGACTTGTTGTTTCCGGGGAGCTCAGCTAAGAGAAAACAGCGTAAAGTCAGATCCGGTCTATTTCTTACAGCTTTATGACAAACAAGGGAGTAGCAGTAGATTAGCGAGCATACCGGGCGTGAGGACGACCACGGACATGGTGATGAGCGAGCACACGGCCACGATCACCAGCAGAGAGATGGCGATGCCCTTCCAGTTCCTCTCCTGAGGGCTGACATCCACAAACTCCTACACACACACACACACACACACACACACACACACACACACACACACACACACACACACACACACACACACACACACACACACACACACACACACACACACACACACACACACACACACACACACACACACACACACACACACACACACACACACACACACACACACACACACACACACACACACACACACACACAGAGAGAAGAAGAATAACTCTAACTGTGAGTCAGCTGCTTGAAAAAAAACACTTGTTCCTTTGTCGTTGATGTACTTTTAAGCAAACGTTAGCATGCAAAGGATGTTAAACATTAAATCCCTCAAAACTCACCTTTTCACTCTTGAGTTCAACTCCTAATCCACTAACTCCTCGCCCCTATTCCACCTAGTTTAGAACTTTTTACATTTGTTGTTATTTGTCTTCTTTACTTGCTTGTAAAACGCTTTGAGCACCAGGAAAAGCTCTATATAGATAACATTTATGACACCATTATTTAAGGTCAATTTGGACTCCGAAGCAATGACATTTTAGAAAACTCGAATATTCCTACTAAAGGATTAACACAATTTCAAGGAAGCAGCTTCTCAAATTGTATACAAAGGTGAAGCTGAAGAGATATTTGCTTGTGTAATTAATTTTTGCAGTCAATATTTATTGACGCATAACTGAAATCCTGTTATGCTTCTCCCCAGCGACCCAAAAAGAGCCGTCTGTGAAGCATTTTTAAAGATTCTGATAATATGTGAAGAAAAATAACAAATAAGAAAACAGTAAAAGAACATTGTTTTCTATTATCTGAAAAACTGAAATGTTTCGAGGCGATATTTCATGTTTTTATGGGATAGAAGGAACACTTGTTAGCAGCCGTCTCCAGGAGCCGCTGCCAGATGAATTGATTTTGCAGTCCGGCTCTTATATTGAACCGTGAAAGGAGAAAGTATTTCCACTCATCCT